>NW_009909525.1:0-27936 GCF_000696875.1 Nestor notabilis
AGTTGGGCAGCAGGAGGGCGGCGGGCGATGGGGGCATAGCCGCGGGATCGCCTGTGCTCCGCCGAGCTAGCGGTGTCGGGAATGGTAACCCGAGACCTGCTCTCCTAACCGCCAAGGCAATTTCGATAGCCCAAAATAAGAGAAAATAAACGATCTTTCGTAAACCTAGGTTCTGAGATTTCAAGCCTCTGCTAGTGTTGTTAGAATGGTGCGGGTGCACGCTTCCCTCCCGAGCCGGAGGTAGTAGGTGTGATTCTTCAGGTGAATCTGTAATAGCTGGCTGGGCTGTGGAATGATTCGAGGGGAAGAGCACAGCTACTCGGGGACTCCTCCGAGGGTCGAAAGAACAGGACCAGCCTGTAGGATCAGCAGTAAGGGTGCCTTGCTACCGAGGGTAGTGAGTAACCCTGGGTGCTGACCCTGCTCAGTGCGGGCCGGCTGTGCGCCCTGCGAGATGGGCAAGTCAGAGCTGTGCCTGGCGCTCCCCGCTTCAAACAAACGCCGCACACCCGCCTTTGAACGTGAAGCACTGCGATGGCGGGGTGGCACTGTGCATAGAAGCGTGTGAAGCACCTGTTAACAACAGCTTTAGCAAAATAAGCACGTACCCCTAAAAGGTATCGCATTTGTCATTCAGACTGAGCTCCGCACGAAATAGGGTCGATACTAATTTGTGAGACCCTGTTACAATCCTTGGGCAAATTAATGTTGCGGTGGTTCGGGGAGTAGCAGAGTGTACCAGCTTACGGAGGAGAGGAGCTGTGAAACCAGTGCTCCCTCGGAACATGGGCATTGAGAGAAAGAAACGCTCTAGTGCTGGAGGTGCGCCGCCAGCCTGCTCCCCCCGGGTTAATTGCTCATACCGAGGGCGCCATCCTGCGTCGGCCCTTCCCTTTCCTCTCGCTGTACCTGCCTGGGCAGCTGCTGCTGTGATGGGTACGGCTGGGTAATTAAAACAGGTGGTTTTAATGTTGAAGTGGGTATTTTTTGTTAATATTTCAAAGTTCCTGTTTCTGCAGCAAATTAATACATAAGATGATCACATGGATAAGTCACCCTCACCTCGAAAGCCCTGCAGCATGTTGCAGCTACGTGTACCTTAGCCTCATCACCTGCCTCAAGGGACAGGCATCGTGACAGGTTCTGCTCAACCTTCTCTGCAAATGGAGCCATACACATGGAGAGCAGGGAGAGTCTGTTCTTTTGGAAGGACAGATTGTGAAGAGAGAGTTTTGTACCCATTCTTCATTAGAAACAAAAATAACCTTTTGAACAGACAGACATGTATCACAGCCAATTGCCTCATGCTTATGGTATCCTCATGGGATTTGGGAGACCTGCTTTCAAATCAGACCCTGCCCGAATCAGACTCGGGAATGCTCACGTCGCTGTCTGACGGCTAGGCTGAGGACTATTCTGGTGTGGAAGACTGGCCTCTCCGTGGCTGGAGCTGCTCCACTGTGTATAACTGATTAAGTACTCATCAAGCTAAAAAGAAAGACAGCTTATCGCTGTCTGGATAGGGCCCTCACATGGGTTCAACTCCCCTGCTCTAAATCAAGCAAAGCAAAGTCATATGGACTCTGCAAAACTCAGCTGCTTGCTCAGACCAACAAGTTATTTATTCCCTGTCCCAGACAACCACATTTTCTTGCCTACACCCACTAGTGTATATTTACCAGTCAAAACTGGTATATTACCAGGAAAAGCTTTGGCTCCAGTAAAAAAATTCCTGACCATCTGTGATTAGAATTTCTGACAGAATTCCCAGTACAGTCTGACTTACCTGTTTTGTTTTATTGCATAAAATAATTTTTCAGAGTGAAACCTTGCTCAGATAAAAAGTAATCTTATTTGATTGGTTTTTTTTGTTTCATCAGCCCAAATTGTATCTGTATACATTTTTTATGATCTGTGACTTTTTGTAAAAGAAATGTGCATAGGAAGTAGTATGAACATTCTTAGCATAAATTTTCTTTGCTGTGACTAGAAGTCTTTGTAGCAGGAACAGAAATTCTACCGTGAATTCTGGTAATACATATAAACCATTTGGCCAAATGTGTCTCAGAAGCTATGAACAGGATTACACACTTGTTGAGCACAGAATATATTTCCCTATATCTTAACCGGTTTGTTAGGCTTTGCTGACCATGGAAGTAGTTAGCTAAAGGACTCTTGACTTTAGGCCTTTGAACCCTTTAGTATGTCAGTCAACAACTGATAAGATTGGCAAGCATGCTTTTTTATTTAAATAAATATTTATATTAAACTTCAATTTAACATTGCTGGGTATATTCAGAGATATTTGGGATTGTACCAGGAATCTTGCTTTTGAGTGAGATAAATGTAGAAGAGAAAGCTACAAGTCTTTGGTGAGCAGTGCATTTCTGTAACATAAGAGTCTTGTCATTTGTACATTTGGATGGACATGCTTGAAAGTACGTTTTTTTTCTTTCCAGGATGTCACTGAAGACCTGAGGATAATATCATATTTAGAAATATACCAGCGGTACTTGGGGAGAGAATAACCATTAAAAAATATATATAGAGAGAGTTTTAAATTACATAAATACACTTGCTAGAATACTTTGGTTGACCATATAGTTGAAAAAAATAATATACAATATAACCTTGCATTTATATGTGCTATAGGTTCAGTGCTTTGGCTGTGGGAGAAAAGCCTCTTGCATGTGCATATGAGCTTCTTTTTTAGTCCTCCAAACTAAAACCTTCTAGTGGTGCTTGAATGTAATGGTGCTGTTGAGACACAGTATCCGGATCACTGACATTTCCTTGTGGATATCCTGAATTCAGACGGCTTATAAATCTCATCTCCCCTACAAGAGGAGAGCTAAAAACATCCCTAAAAATTACCCTGGGTCATATATTCAGCCTAATACCATCTACTTGCTGTCAGGAGTAGAACCTTTTGTGCCTGGCACATGGTATTTTGGAGAGAGAATGCATATGAACGTGTACTTTGAATTGGAAAAGGCACCTCTTTTGAGTTGAGCTGTCATTGATGGCTTTCTAAAACTAAGCTTACAGCCATGCATTTAGATTCAAGTGTGTCTTTAAGGCTACTTCTGCCCAACAATGCGGATATTGACAAGAATGCCTTCATTTAAATATGAAGAGCCTTAGCCAAGTCAGGATGGTAGATCATCATTTCCTAGGATGCTCCCTGCAACCATCTGTGTGTGTTATGCTGATGCAGAGCTTATTGTCACCCAAGCCTCCTTGTTTCTGCAATACCCTGTGAACTTGGCCAACCCGATTATTTTAGTATAAGATTTGGAAATAGAACTGGAAAAATTCATGTAAGCTTGGCATCCCCCACCATATCCTGACCATATTCTTGCCTGGTGGAACTGGGAAGGGTGAAATTAAGTATCTCTCTAGTAAACCTGAAATGAAGAATCATAGACTACTCAAGATGATTAGGGGATCCCTATAGCAGAACCGATGTTGGCCTCAAATTTTGCAGGCAAGTAAGATGGAACTGATCCTATTCTCATTAAGATTAAAATAGAAAGTATAGTAAGAACAATACAGTTCCACACAAGAATAGTAGTAAGCAGAAAAGAAGAGGTAACTCAGGTGAGGGAGTTGTTTTATTTCAAAGACAGAATATTTTTTCCTGCTTTGTTTCCAGCTTTCCAAGTCAAGAGGTAGATACCAAGAAACAAGATTAGGTCAGTAAGCATAACAGTTTGTTTAATGGGAGCATTTTCCATCGTATGTATTACAGTTTTTCTGTGTTCTTGTTTTGTTGTTTTCCTATTTGAGGAGAAAGTTGTTCATAAGACCTGAACAATCTGTGAGACTATGGAGAACAAAGCTGAGACAAATTGTACTGTATGTGGAAAATATGTATGGAAAATCTCTATGGAAAAAATTGGCAAATGGTATTCCTCAAAGATTAGTGTACACAGAAACATATGAAAGCTATGCAGAAAATCTTAGCAAATACATAAGAATTCAGTTATTTTGATTTTAGAATGAAAAATCTGGAATTAACTCACAAGAAGATTTGGCTATTGCCATGCAGAGCACTGCAGTGTTTTGCAGTCTGGCACTCAGCTCTAGGAGTAAAGCTCCCAGGGCAGAATTAGGCATCTCAGCCTCAGGTGCCTGGGTGACTTCTTTAGTTTCTGAATTGAAGGAGAATTACGGTAGTCGTACCGATGAGCATCACAGACTGTTCATTTAGCATCTGCTGAACTATGTGGTGATTCCCCTTTTCTTGGTATGCTTTATATAAAAGCATGAGCACATGCACTAATGTCAGAGATTGTAGAACTGGATCATGAAATGAGCACAGATTTATTTTGAATGGAAAGAATTGGACTTTCCATATTCCTGGACTGTATATCTGGAAAAGATTTATTAAAGACTCTAGAGCATACAGTGCATACTGCTTTGGACACAGATTACAATTTTGTCTAATTTAGATGGTTTTCTGGCATTCTTTCTACCACAGTGTCTTACAACAGCTTATAAATAGAACTATAATAAAAGCTGTTAAGCCACTGGTTTCAAGAGGAATTGGGGGAAAGAAAAAAAAAAACCCAGCAAAAAAACCCAAACAAACCACAATGCTCACCTCTCCCCTGTGAAGTTTTGCCTATCCCTCCACAAGGTTAAAGTTTACTGTGTGGTTAGTACATACATTTCTTCCCTGTTGTCTCACAAGTAACCTAATTGATATTTTTCTTACAGGATTGTCACAGCCCTAACAGCTCCTTGTTTAGGGAAGACAGTGTTCTGCTTTGAAGGGGCTTATTAAGGCCCCTTTTAAATGTACAACATTTCCCTTTCCCACTTAGTTAGGATTGTCTGTTTTTGCGTGAAGATGTTTGTGCAGCAGTAAGGGCTCTGACCGTCATATATGTGTCTCACCTGGAACTGGATATACACTGGAGAGATGAAGGGGGAACTGCTGTGTCTACTTGCCCTATTCTTCACCCAGTTAACCCTAGTTATTCTCTTGTGGCATCTCTTGGAGAAAAAAATCCAGGGCCAGATGAATCTTTTGGTATGACCCAGCAGCTGTTTTTGTGTCAAGAGCAGTCTTCAACTTCCTCTGTACAAATTGTAAGGGGCTTGACTTACAAGCACTTCACACTGATTTCTGCTGTAAACCACTGGCAACCACAGGCATCCACAAGAGTCAACAACATGGTTGGATATCACACTGAGGCAGCTCAGGAGCATCCATATATTGCATTTAGGTGCTCTGCTGTGAGACCAGTGGTCCCCCATGAAAGAATAGAAATAAAAATAGATCCCAAAAAAGAAGTTACTGTTCCCCTAGTAATGACTGCAGCTATTTGTCAAATAAGCCTCTTAAAGCCACTTACACAAAGCCTGGGAGCCACTTACACAAAGCCTGGGAGCAAATACCATGACAGCTGAAATTTATATAACCTTTTCACAGGACTTAATCATTTGAACCTTCTGTTATTCCACTAAATATTCTTGAAACACATTCAGTCTTGCATATATTTTTGTTTGTTACGTTAAAAGGGTACTGTTAACATCTAAAGATAAAACTAAAATAAAAGACTTTCAATAAAAGATCAAAGGTCACAACATAGCAGCCTTATAGCAGCCTGCCAGTACCTAAAGGGGGCCTACAAGAAATCTGCAGAGGGACTTCTTAAAGGACATGTAGTGATAGGAGAATGGGAAATGGCTTTGAAGTGAAAGAAGGTAGATTCAGGTTAGCTATTAGGAAGAAGTTCCTAACAGCTAATTCCTAATAGCTAATAGCAGAGAGATTGGAACACCGTGATCTTTAAGGTCCCTTCCAACCCAAAGCATTCTATGAGTCTACGAACAGAAGTTTTCCAGCGTCAAAAATGTATTTTTCACATTTTGCTGAAACTCAGCTGTGCATTAAAATCACAAACAACTTTTTGTTTCTAAGGAGTCAGAACATTACATTTCTTAGTTATGGGCTTATATTCTGGCCCCAGTCTGTGAACTGAAATATGAACTGGGTTTAGCGTACTTCTGTTCCTGCTATAGCCATTAAGTAATTATTTGCATCAACATGCAAGTTATACTGGAAAAGGATAAGACTCAATTTTTCTCAAAAACTTGCAGAATGCTTAATATTAAGGTTCAACAGACTTGTGCAGTATATGCTAGCAGTTTTTCATTCTGGCATGAAATAACCATAAAACCATCCAGGGATATGAAGGTGATGGTGTGTGGCTATTCACAGATACTTGAGGGCAACTTGTTCCTGTGTTTGTACTTACATGATGACCCAAGATCAAAAGAGGCCTCATCCTTCCTGCGGTCATTGCTGGAAACTTTGTTATGATTCAAGCTGACTAGCAGCAATCTTCTGAACTTCTGAAAGACTAACTTCAAATAAGTAACTTCAGTTCTTAAGCTTTTCAGTTGATTGTTTGGTCAGTTTGGTTGGTTGGTTGGCTTTTTAACCCACCCACTCTCTGTATTCCCACCATGCCTGAAACTCAGTTAGTGGTAATAACTTGTATGTATTATTTTTGTAAACTTTGTAATTAATAGCATATCAAGAGATTTGTAAGCCAAAATGAAAGTCTTCAAAGCAAGTAGAGTAACAGCTAAAGAAATCTACATGCTTGCAGCAGATGCTGGACATTTATTTTTAGCCATTGCATCCACAGTTACAGCCGTCTAGAAATCTACACAATTTCATCTGCAGATTAGGTTATCTGGCAATAAATAGAGTAAGCTCCTGTATAAATTATTGCATGAACAGAACTCTTTCAGTACTGCCAGTCTGTATAGTTTGGCTAACAGTAAGTACCTACAGCCATCTTAATTTAACAGTGTATTTACAAGGGCAATCAGGTACACACATAAAGAGTGCAAACACAGATGGACATATCCTACCTGCAAATATGTATCTACGGTGGTTTTTTTCTGCTGTCTTTAAAAGAAGGACTTAAAGGTTTGTCTGTTTCCTAAGCTAGTTAATGCTCATCCTGAGGAGTGCAGAAGTTGAAAGTTTAGTTTTGCATTTTACCAGACATGGTTGGTATTTGCTAAGAAATCAAGTGGGACCTAGTGTCATTTAACATGTACTACTTCAGAATTTAAGGATCTGCATTACTCATATCATTTAAATTTGTGTAGCATCACACCTTCAGTTCAGCTGGTAAAAATTTTAAATAAGGCCAATGTACATTTTAGGAATTATAAAAATTAGATATTTTACAGCTACCTCCTCCACTGCTAGACTGCTTAGTCACCTACTGTAGGCTTATAGCTCTTCTAAAGTGTAATTAATTTAATGCATCACCTGTGGGTATAGCCTGTCATTTCTGTTCAAATCTAGACATGGAGCATTTTTATTTCACATTTTCGAATAGCTGTCTCTGGGCCATTCTCTTTCTATGTCCCCAGATACTATCTCTGACTTTCAGAGGTGAGATACAGAATTGGGATTCTCTCTTGAATAGGCTTGGGGAGGGTGCAGGGGTAACCTTTGCTCTTGTTCTGCCCCAGATTCTCAGCTTTGCACATGAATGGATACTCTTCTATTGGGGTCTTTCTTTTGCGGGATGAAACAAATTAACTGCAAAAGAATACCAGGGAATTCACTTTGTGCACTATCTCTGCAAAGTTGCTTTCTGAGACTCCATGGAAAAAAGAAATTCAGAAGCTTTAAGTGCCTAATACAAAACTTTCAGAATAGACAGGGCAACCCAGCATTCCTCGCGCTCTGCTCTACAGTAAAACTACACACAAATCTCTTAACAGCCACCAAGGATGGAACGTAAAATACATGTAATTCCTCTGAAGTCCAACTGTAGTTTTGAAGATAAAAGATTTTATGATTGTTTGTTTAATCATTGCTCTCTAAGAAGGACAGAGAACACATGGGTTTAGGTTTTTGTTGTTTTGGTTGGTTGTTTGTTGTGGTTTTTTTTATTTTACTTCTAGTTGAGAAATTTGGGGAATTTGATGAACTATGATGTGCAGAAAAGAATTCTTTCATCTTGAGAACTGAACTCTGAGTGACAAAATGCCCACATTCTCTATAAAGTATGATTAGAGATTACGATAGCATTTCTCAAAAAAAAAACCCTCATTATGCTTGTCCTATTAGATATAACATATGTCATAGTAAATGTGCCTGGGTGAACACTTTGCTATCAAAGTGTCTTCTGCCCCTTGCTAACATTTAGGCCTTTAGAAGTTTTCCCAGTTGCTTCACATATGTTTTTTTACATGGAATACAGGAATGAATCTTGCATATCTCAATATGAAAAAGCTGTTGGAAAAGATGATCATCACTACTTTTTTTATTTTCTCAGTTATGAAGCACTGAAGTATGCAATATTCAGTTACTGAATCTTACGGTGTTTTCAGGTGAGACAATAGCACCATGATCAACAATAATGAATGCTGTGCTTTCTCCATCAACAACAAACCACCATCAGCAATGGGATCAACAGTATATCAGGGCTATCCTAATACTGTCTCTGACTGTGCTGAGGGAGAATGTGAATTCTCCCCCTGACCTCTGAGATGCATTATGAATATTAGTAGTATGTACAATATTAATGATGTGTGCAATCCAGTGGTCTTTACCTCCTAACTTATTAAAGAGCTTCTCACAAATGAGAAACAGTTTGCTGTAGATTACTTGACAAGGTCACATGGGCTTAGTGACTTCCTTGTACAATAAAAAAATTATATTATTTTATTCAGGCCTATTTTTATAGATAAATATATATAGATTTGTTTCATAAAACAGTATGTATGTGTAAATATTTATGTACAAGCATATACTGGTATTGGGAGGGTGAACAGGGCTGCTATTTAAATTAATTCTTTATAATTTCTGTAAAATAATGCTTTGCTATTAAAATACCGAAACTGATGCTGTCTGAATGGTTAGAGTATTGTGTTTAAACCCAGATCCGATCCTTAGCTTTTTCTCATCTTCTGTTTCTGAATAGGCATTTTCTGGAACATTCAGATGATTTTATAGTAGTAAACTTACAAGCACTGTAGATTTACTATTAAGAAGTTCTTATAGATGCGAATAGGGAAAGGGCTCTCCTGTTGCTGATTATCTGATTTAGATTCAGCTTTTCACACAGGTGTACAGGCCCTCACATCAAGTAGTTCTGCTTTTGAGGCTGAATTAAAATGGTCTAGGTCATAGAATCATTGAATGGTTTGGGTTGGAAGGGATCTTAAAGATCATCTAGTTCCAACCCCCCCGCCATGGGCAGGGACACTTCACACTAGACCAGATTGCTCAAAACAGCATCCAACGTGGCCTTGAACACTTCCAGACACAGCTTCTCTGGGCAACCTGTGCCAGTGCCTCACCACCCTCATGGTAAAGAACTTCTTCCTAGTATCTAATCTAAATCTCCCCTCTTTCACCTTAAATCCATTCCTTCTTGTCCCATCCCTACTTGCCGTTGTAAAAAGTCCCTCTCCAGCTTTCTTGTAGGCCCTCTTAGGTTCAGGAAGGCTGCAGTAATGTCTTCCCTGAGCCTTCTCATCTCCAGGCTGAACAGAATCTCCCAGATGATTCTTTTTAACTCAAAAGTAACTTGGACTAATTAGCTGTATAAGTTAAAAGGTAATTCACATGATTAACAAACACTGCTTTTTACCCCTCGGGAAAAAATAGAAGGAATTAAAAGGAATCTCCTTTTAAAACACAGTTTATGTTGGATATAATTCTTATCCATCTTTCTTCCTATTAATTTACCAAAATAAACATACTTAACTGTTTTTTCATAATACTGGTAACAAGATCAGAATCTCCCTACAAGTATTACTACTCTGTTGGAGTAGGTAGTTTGTATTTCCCAACTTCACACTTGGTCATCGGGAAATCATCCCACATCAGGCAGCATAATACTTTAAACCCCTGAGCTATAGAGTCATAGTCTGGCCAGCTGGAATCAAAATAGGTTTCCCCTTACCCATTGCCAATGTGCTGGACTCAACCAACTCCCTCAAGAAAAATGACTATATACTTGGCACACAGCAGCTACTAAATTTAAATTCCTCCTGCCCCTATATACTAATCTTTGTATCTGGTTCAACACTGAACTCCTATGATTTGGCCAGCTTGGATTCAGAAAGGGATTTTAGCCACCAATAGATTTACTGAAAATGATGCTTTGCTTTCCTTTCCTTTACTACTAAAGGAAGTTCAAGTGAGATGGAAAAAGTGGCAGATACAGCCACCCTAACATGCTATCAACAATCATTTTGGGTCTATTACCTGTGCCACTCCACATCTGATTGCAGTGCTTCATTTCTCTCTTGAATTACTCTCATCTGTAGCAATGTGCATGTTTAACCAGCAAATCTGAACTGAATGCAGATTTTCTAGAAAGGAATGGAATAGAAAAATAGTCTGAACAGTCACTTTCACTTAATGAAAACAGATTCTAATTAGAGCTCTCAACTGTTCCTGGGACTACATAAGATTCATCCAGCATTGTATGGAAGAATCATTGTGTCCTTCTCTTGTGATTGTTTTAAGTGCCACTAAAATGAACAGACATTGGCTGTGTGACTTGGCAGACTTTCATTTAACCTACGTTTATGAGTTCTCTAAAGTCCATTTATTGTAGACAAAACGTAACTGCAGAATTAATATCTTTATCTCAAATTAGATTATGTTACAAACTAGCCTTATGTGTTGTAAGCCTGATACTTATAGGAAAAGAATACTGGATAGGAGATAAATAAATATCAATAGCTTTGGCTTAAGAGATCAATACTAAAATGCAACTATTACAAAAGCAGAAGCATGATTCTCTGGTTCTGTAACCAATGAACTCAAGGTAATTTTTTTTTAAATAGGATTGGCTTCTTTATTTTTACTGATCTAATTGGACACATAGAGCCCTGTAACTGTCTCCAGTTGTGTCATTCCTACTTACTCTTTTCATGTTGAAGCAAGATGGAATGACCCATTAAATCATCTTATCCTTTAATTATCAAATATTTTGAAAAAAATACAGAGCATTAAAAAAAAAATCTATATTAGTATCTATCTGCCATATAAGGTATTAATAATGCATTACTTACTGCTTAAATTTAGTTGAAATATACTGCTAATGAACAATGAAATTTTGAACAGTATTACTATTGTCAGTAATTTTATGCAAACGATTTCCTTAACCATCCAAAAAGCAGGCATAGATCTTTGAAATAAAACATTGTCATGGGAAAATATAACACTAATAAATATACTAAAAATATTCCATTTGGTCTGATTCAGACTGATTTATTGGTTATGGACAATTGTGTACTTTTCTAATAATTTGCTGAACACGCATATCTGATAATGTTTTTTCACATAAGCCTGATCCCTGCCATACATATGCATGTTTGTTGGAAAACCCCATACTAATATTACTTCGATAGTATTTACTTCTTAAATTGAGTTCTGAACTGCATCAGATTGATTTTTGAAAATGAAATGCATCAACTTCAGTTTGATTATTTCTGTCTCTGATTTTCTCTAGGTACTCCTGCTTTTTAAAATCAGCACTTGGTTCAGGTCCTCGCAGAATTATGTGGACATTGTTCAAAAGTCATGATAATGCTTCTTTGTAAACACCGATGCTGCAGTAATCCACTGAGAAAATTTCATCCCTGGTGTAGCGCCATGGACAGTCTTAACTCTAGTGGAAAAGAACTGCAGCAGGAAATCAACTCTTTTGATTTAAGGTGAAGGTTTACATCTAGCTCGTGTTAGTTTTATAGAGAGTTAGCTGATTTGTTTCTGGATGTTTCTGGCATGGTATAGGAGATTTCTCATTTTAAGTACTATTCCTGTCTTACATCCTACTGGGGCTCTGTCTGTCCTCTCCCAATTTCATTGGGTTTACATGACTCTTGGCTCTCTAAAAAGTGCTGCTTCTCTTAGAGTAATTCACAGCTGATGAAGAGATGTAGTATTTCACAAACTTTGTTTCTGTGTTACATTATAAAATTTGAATGCTGCCGCAGCTACAGTTTTCTTGATGTAGAACAGCCACTATTTGACTAACTCAGTCAAGACACAGTTATTCACAGCTTCAGTGTTCCTGGACTGTAACCCATATGTGTGAGCTTTCTTTCTGAGTTACTCATCTCGAAGTTAGCAGCCCAGAGACTTGCAAATGTTTCTGAAATTCAGCTTTGTTGTTACTGCCCACATCAGCCGTGGCTGTAGGAGGAAATTTACTTTTGAATTTGTGTGTTGTTCTTAGCAGAATTCTGCTGAGACCCTCACATATGCACTTACAGTATTATTTTTATACCTTTGCCAGTTCTTCAATATTTCATCTTCCTAAATAATAGACTATGTCTAATGTTGCCAGTTTTCTGTCATATTCAAGGGACTTTGATCAGATTACACTATTTTTGTCAAGCTTGCATACAGTTAAAGAATGTATTGACTGTGCAGCCTTAGCCTTCATATGCAAAGAGCATAAAAACTAAGCTCCTGTTTGCAGTCAGGGGTTGTCCTGCAAAGATAGAGCCATCAGGGAACTACCTGATAAAGTCTAGTTGAATTTCTAATTTGCAAAACAGGCGGGAGGATTATTCTGAACAGACTGACTAACTTTAAATTCAGTTAAGTTGAACAGTTTCACCTTTCCATGATGAAACACAGATCTGCTCCCTTTATGTTAAGCAACTTGGTTCACATCGACCTCAGCCTTTGGATTCTTCTCTTAAATACAACAAATTAATTACCTAATTTTCCAGTGTTGCTGGACTATAACCAATACATTCCTGGATCTAATTAAGATACAACTTTCAATGCAGCGACTTTCACAAAACAAACCCCTCTAACAGTGAAGTAGGCACAAGTCCAAAAAGGGATGATACTGAAATAACAACATGCTGCAAATTCAAATAGAAACCTTAATGCAACTGCATCAGGTTATGCATATATAGGAATGTTGTAAACTAACACTTGTTCTTTGGCAGCATTTATTAATATAAATCAATAATTTAACCATCTAAAGCTTTAAAGTCAGTGCCAGTAGACATAAAATTAGGCAGTTCTGTTAAATAAGAAGAAAGTACTAAAGATGAACTACTGTTAGAGATACTAATTTGAAGTGGTGTAATTTGTTTCTGTGGGTACTTTAATGTTCTGGCAAAGATGTCTCAAGATCATGACACCAAGAATAATGACTTGCCTTGTCACCAATTAAAATTCACCAGTGTTCTATTAAGTGGGGGGGGGGAAGGCACTTCATAATCTTAAGGAAATTTGAGTAACCAGTTGTCATGGAAATGATTTATTATAAATAGTGAAGGACTTGTTATTTATCAAGTAAACTGCAACATTAATCTAGTTTAATTCTATGAATTCTTATGATTTTCTGATTCTAATTTGTATTTCAAGTCTTTCTGCCTGAAGCAGTGTCCAGTAACTCATTTAAATGCAACCTAAATTACAATTAGAATAGGAATACCACCAAAATTACATTTGTCTTGGCTAACTATAATCCATAAGCTCATTTGGAAGCACCTGCAAGCAGCATTTGTTGCCAAATAGAGAAGGCGAGATTATGTTTCATTTGACACGATAAATTTCCTAAAGTACAGAATTTGAAACGTTTGCAGAACAAAGAACTTCTTGTAACCATGGCTGATTATAATTACGAGTAGTTCGGCACTGCTGAGGTACCTTGGAGTGCTCATTGTTTAACCTGGAAACAATCTGAACTAAAGCATAGTGTTAGTTTGCCTGAGAATATGCATGAAATAGAGAGTTTCTCTGGTTTAATCACTAGAATTTCACCTTTGGGAATAAGTGGATGTATTATGATCAGAAAGTTGTTATGCTAAAACAATTTGAAGCAAAGTAAATAAATAAGCAAATAAAATAAAAACACAACAACAACAACAACAGCAAAAACTAAACCAAATTAAAACCAAAAAACTTCACAGTAGACTAATCCAGCAAACCAAACCAAAACACTGAAAAAAAAGCAGTTTCTCTCAGAAAGTACGTGGATTGGCTATCTTTTGTGAATAAATAACACATGAAGGATGAATTTCAGATTTTAAGTAAAGAGACACAACGTGGCAATACCTTCCCAGACTGCTTTATATGGTAATTATTGGACTTTTCCTTTTTCTTTTTTTTTAAATATCTTCAAATACAATATAAAATATAGAAAATCTAGTGTCATTTTACCAAAATACTAAAGTATATTGAAGGTTTCAAGACAGACTTATTTTCCGCAGGTTATATACCTGTAACTAGCCATAGCAGTCTTCATTAGCTTCACTCAATCTCTCTCAAAAACACAAAGAAAAAGTCCAAGTGTTTTTCTGCCAAAACTTTATATCCATAAACTCTTATGCCAGTCTTTCAAAACCACAGTTCTTTTATCTGCAACAAAATCCAGGTAAACACAACAGTTAATTTTAATGCCATCATCAAAAGTTGAAAAACTATCTGCAGAACTGTTCAGTTAATTTGCTAGGAAATTGCAGTAATTTTTTTACCAATCTCAATCTTTTGCAGAGTTGAGTTTGTGAGGGCAGCTGTGGTCTGCTCTTTCTTGTAACCTTGTAATACTGCCTGCAAGAAGGTGTTCATGTTGGTAGATCAATTTTCTCACAATATGAAGTTTGCTGTACATGTGTATTCTGAAGATTGAGAAGTCTCAGGGGCTTTATACTGTATGCACAGTCCAGAAGTATCGCTACTGTCATTTTCCCTCTTCACATATGTGCCAGTTTGGATCCCATCATATTTGAATGGCAAGTAGCGTTCCGTCACATTGAGATTTTCTCCTGAGTCAGTAACAACTGAAAGCACCATTCTCCCAGATTTGGCCTGATTCTGCAGGTGATAGTTTATCCATCAATTATGCCCTGCGTGGTGACATGCTTGCAACTGACACCTTTTTCTTGATTGTATTAAAGCCACCTCTCAATACTGGGAGAATATGATAGAAGAGCCTCCTGCTTACCTGATGCTCAGCAGACTCAGAACTGTGAAGGGCTTTAAGATGCACCACTGCTCCACAGATATGGCCCTAATTAAATAAACCCAGCCAGCTACAATACTACAGTAACACTTGAAGTTAAAGAAATCTGTCCTTACTGATTGTTGCTGTCACGGCATTTATCTCAATCACCACTGGTTATTATAGAAAACACAAAGACTAATTGAGGTTTACCAAGAAGCCTGATTGACACTGCTCAAGATTGTCATGTTATGATTAGCCAATTGTCTATATATGAATTGACAGACAAGGTTTTAATTAAGATTCTCAGAGTTCAAGGGCAGTTCTGTGTTTTAGTAAGATTGGCTCAGCTATGAATCTTACGTACACTTCTTGTAGCTCATACGGACAGCAGTATGATGTAAATAATCTATTTCTAAAACATGACTCTGAAGTGACAGAAAGGTGTAATGACATTCAGAAGCCATAGTAACATAGGGAGTGCTCAGTTTCTTCTGATCTAGGATATTATGACGTTTCTTCTTCATAAAAGGAAATGTTAACTTATACTTTGCCTGATCTCTTCTACAACTCCAAAGCAAATAAAAGCAACCACTTCTTTTTAGAAAAATTACTGAAGAGTGAGGTGCAAAAATTGCCGTGCAAGCATTAAATGAGATGTTTGCCACTGGGGACAATGTCTGCAGTTCAAGTGTCAGCTGTAGACTCTGACCATGTCCGGTGGAACTAGAGTTCCCAAAAGTCAGCTCCAGGATGGTTATGTGATTCATACTCAGGTCACGAGACTGCAGACCAGGCTATCAGTTCTTTGAAGAACAGACAGATGAGATTCTGTCATCAGCTAGAACCACAGACACCTTTAAATAGGTGTCTGAATTGTGACTCCTGCAGCCATGGATGAAGCATGCTAAAAACTCTTTCATTACACAAACAATCCACATGAACACTAAAGAGCTGATGATTAAGATATGAATAACCTGGCTACATTCTTTTGGATCACTGTTGCATTAATTTTATGCTCTAAATTATTTCTAACAGCTGCTTTTAAAAGATCTGGAGGTTAGCTGCAGCCTGACAAACTGTATTTCCTAAAACGATGGGAAGGGATTACTTTTCTCCTGCACTTCTCTCCAGCAAGAGATTCCTCTAACTACAATAAAAACTACCTGAATAAACATCACCTGTAGATGGTGGGAAACATGTTTTGTTGTTTTGGGTGGTTAGATCTGGGGGGGGCCGGGACTGGTTTGGTTCTCCCTGCCCCACCCCAGGCTGTGTGTCAGAGCTTCAGTTCAGGACTTCTTAAAAGAGAAATCTCAAGGATGTCAACAGTTACAGCAGTCCAGTTTGCCATCACTCACGTGTTGGGCTCATGTAGGATGCCTTCTGGATTTTAGCCTTTTGATTGCTACTGCTATATCTGGTATGTCAAGATGGACAGTGTTTTCAAATGCATACTCTGTAGCAGGAAGAACTTGCTTGTCTAGGCTGATATACTTGGTTTCAGCAGTGACCGTTTTAGTTATATTCCCAGCTTTTTGTTATTGTTTCACAATGTTTTAATGAGTGGGCTTTGCTTGACTTTTCGTTAGAAGTTAGATGCATTTGTACTGGTTTATAAATACGGCACTAAGCATGTGAAACTGAATATTATTGTGATCTCTTGGGTTACAGAGCTGATGCTGATGAAATTGTCAAAGCCATAGACTCCAAAATGAAGCTAATTATAAACATGCTGGTATCAACAGTCACAATGTTTTTTATAATTCTTCCTTCAGAATTACAGATGTCTTATTTTGAAGTAAGGGTAACTATTAAAGCTTCTTAAATTTTGGCTGAAGGACAGTAACAGGTAAGAATAGCTCAAGTTATGTATCCAAGTGTTCAGGTGTGAGATCAAAGGGAGCCTGAGCAATGGCTGTAGCATTTGCCAGGGATGTGTACTCTTTTGGGGCAGAAGATTTACCTTATATTTATATTTGTTGATTAATAATGTGAAACCATTATGACAGACTAATTTCAGTCATTATCAATAGCCAAAGGCAGAGGTGAGGAGAAATCTGTGTCTATGCCTGGGTGGTCTCTCACTTATTTAGGGGAACAAGGGCTTAGCATACCCATAAAAAAAATGTTTTTGAAAGCAACATTACTTTTTTCATTCTAAGACAGGATTTGAACTTATACTGATCCAGACTGCTACTTCTTGCCATATGCAGTAAGAAGGAAAGTTTCAATGCCTCCTGACCTTTCCCTTATGCTAATGTACAAGGTATGCATACATAGCTCTAAGAAAAAGCTATTCAAGAGTTTATGACCTTCTGTACTTAAAGTGCAAGCTATGTACAATGGAATCTACACCAAACCACATCCAAAATAGATATTTTTTTCCATGAAGCATACTCAAGTGATAGATTTAAAACTCAGCATTAGATTTAAACCCACTGTACAGATCTTCTCCTTTCTACTGATGTTTCTCATCATCAAAACAATTTATCCTAAATAGCAAGAAATGAGAAAAGAAGCCTGGGAAACACTGAGTAGGGAGGAGTAGGGTACATGGCCTCTTCCAGCAGTATAAGGCAGGAACAAAGGAACAAAATGCACCCTAAAGCAGATTTACTGTGTAGACCTCTATAATGCGAGGTGCTCAATGTAATTTGTCTATGTGAAAATGTGTCCTAACAGAAGATGTGCCTTAACAGAAAATGTCTGCTGATATTATCCAGGACAGGTCAGTATCATGTCTGGTAAAAAGTGGATATTCTAATTTGAAACTATCTGTCACAGGACATTTTGTGTATTAAAAGTACTTGGATCCAAAAAGTGTATGTACAGCAGTTTCAGTTAAGGGCTCCACATTGGTGAGTATGAAATGACTTGGCTCTCTTCCTGGCCCATGCAGCTGAAATTGTACACGCAGGCTCATTTTGAAAACAACACACTAGATGCTAGGCACCTGTTTAGTTGTTCTACTGCCACAGCTTTATCATGAGCAGAAAGCTCACCTCTTCCTCTGATCCTTTGTGGTTTTTTCACAATGGAGTGTTTCATAACTGTGTATTAATGTACCTTGTGTAATGTAGCAAATGTACTTTATGTACTTCTAAAGAAAATAAATGCAGGTTGTTCATTGTTGGCCCTTGATTTGGGACCAGTGAAGTGACAGAAGGGTCCACTTAGTTGAAAGTAGTCCTGTCAGCACCTCTCCACCAAGAAAGGATGTAACTATCCATGCCTACACTATCCACGATAGAGTGACTGTGGGTTAGATCAGATTTTTGTCTTACTCAGACTGGTAGCTCCGAGTGTTCCTTCCCATATTCTATTAATATTAGCTTTGTAGAGTTAAAATTTGACATTAAGCTGAACAAATCCTTATTTTGTAGCCTGCACATAGGTAGAGTCCTGATATTAGCATTTATGGATGTGTTAATTCCAATGAAACAACTGGCATTTAGACATGTATGGAGAAAACAAATGGAGTAGTTACCCTACTCTGTCTTTAGATGTACTGCCCAACCTCCCTAATTGTTTAGAACTTACTCCATTTCTTGCCAGGATTTTTCTAGAAGCTACAGCTTCCAGTTAGCTCTATTTCAGTCTGAGCCAGTCTCCATTAAAAACTGATAATGCGTTTTAGGCCATAAGAGAAAATTTATTTCCTCTTTCTACAGCTTTTCTTTTGCTGTGGTGGGTGGCTTAAATGAGCAGAAGAAAAAAGCTCTACATTCAAGTCCGGGCACTGAGCATGTCCCGGGCCTAAGCCAAAAGGCTTTAGGTAATGCAGTAAGATACTGTGGAGCTGCAGGAGTGTATCAAGGATATCTATGTATATCTTCTCAGGGTCCAGTGATTAGCAGAATAGGGTTTTCTGACTGTCAGTTTTCTTTAGTAACAACTTGTGAATCTAAATTCTATAAGCTTGCATTTTTTTTTTGAAATTTCTACTTAACCTTTACAATACATTTTATGACAGTGAGTCCCATAATTTAATATAAAGCTTTTTACGAAGTGTTTTCTTTTCTATCTATTCTGATAATTTACTTGGATGAGATTTGATTTTGTGTTACGAAAATTAATTAATACTGCATCTTGTCTAGAGCACTCATTTATAGACTACCCTAACTCTTCCTCAGTGATTTGGGGTTTTTTTGGTGGGTGGTTGTGTAGGTTGTTGGGTTTTTTTTTTCCTTTTAGAACTAGAAAAGCTCTTTAATGTTTAACATTTCTTCTTCAACTTAGCAATGTCACCACAGAAGGAGGCATTCAGGGTCAATGAAGTATTTGAACTTTGTAATATTAGTAGTAAGGTGAAAGGATTGCAGAATATAAAGTATTTATAAACAAATGAAGGAAAAATATCTAATGGGACAATGGCAGAAAGCAAAGCCGAGAAATGTAGCTATTTCAATAGTTAATTAAAAATACTGTAAGGTAAATGTGTGTAGATTAGTCAAACATTAGAGCTAGACTTTGAATAATGGAGGGCAGTTGAGCAAGCAGTATGAAATAAAAGGTCAATGTTCATGCACAACAGCACACACTGGGATCTATACTTCTACCTAATAACTGATTGTATGGGTAAAATGAACAGCATTCACTCAAAACCACACAAGACTTAATGTTTTTTTTTTTCTTGGCTAAAAAAGACTATTATGCTAGAATTTATAATTAGATTGGTTCCCTCTTCTTCCCTCCTCCTTCCCCCCCCATCCTTGTGTCATGTCATAAAATCATCATGTGAAATACTTTGCTGAGTCCAGTTCAGGACTTCCATCATAATTTTTAGTACATGTAAGACTGAACTCCAAAAAAAAGCCCAATTACAGTCATTCCTAGTACACATGGAAAACAAGGTGACTGGTGACAGCCAACATGGCTTCACCAAGAGCAAATCAAGCCTCACCAATTCGGTGGCCTTCTATGATGGGCCTATGGAACTGATGGACAGGGGCAGAGCAGTTGACCTTATCTACCTGGACTTGTGCAAACCGTTCGACACTGTCCCACACAACATCCTTGTCTCTAAATTGGAGAGACATCAATTTAATGGATGGACCACTCAGTGGATAAAGAACTGGCTGGATGGCTGCACGCAAACAGTTGTGGTAAATGGCTCAATGTCCAGTTGGAGACCAGTAACGAGTGGTGTCCTTCAGGGATGGGTGTTGGGACCTGTGTTGTTCAACATCTTTGTCAGCGACGTGGACAGTGGGATCGATGCACCCTCAGCAAGTTTGCTGACGACACCAAGCTGTGTGGCTCGGTTGATACACTGGAGGGAAGGGATGCCATCCAGAGGGACCTGGACACGCTTGTGAGGTGGCCAATGCCAACCTCATGAAGTTTAACCAAGCCAAGTGCAAGGTCTTACACCTTGGTCGGGGCAATCCCAAGCACAAATACGAGCTGGGCAGAAAATAGCTTGAGAGCAGCCATGCTCTCAAGGATGAGTGCAGGACTTTGGGATGTTAGTTGATGAGAAGCTCAACATGACCAAGCAGTATGTGCCTGCAGCCCAAAAAGCCAACCGTGTGCTAGGCTGCATCAAAAGAAGCATGACCAGCAGGTTGAAGGAGGTGATTCTTCCCCTCTACTCTGCTCTGTGGAGACCCCACCTGCAGTATTGCATCCAGCTCTGGGGCCCCCAACACAAGAATGATATGGATCTGCTTGAGCAGGTCCACAGAAATGATCAGGGATGCAGCACTGCCTGTATGAGGAGTGGCTGAGATAGTTGGGCTTGTTCGTCCTGGAGAAGAGAAAGCTCCAGACTCCTCTTACAGAGAGACTCTATAGCAGCCTGCCAGTACTATAAAGGAGGCCTACAGGAAATATGGGGAGGAACTCATTATCAGGAAGTGTAGCGATAGGACAAGGGTAACAGTTTTTAACTGGAGGAGAGTAGATTTAGATATTAGGAAGTTCTTCCCTGTGAGGGTGGTGAGACACTGGCACAGGTTGCCCAGAGAAGCTGTGGCTGCCCCATCCCTGGAAGTGTTCAAGGCCAGGTTGGATGAGGCTTCAAGCACCCGGGTCTAGCAGCAGGTGTCCCTGCCTGTGGCAGTGGGGTTGGAACTATATGATATTTAAGGCCCCTTCCACTGGAAACCAGTTTATTCAACCCTTTCTTTTCCATGAACGGAGAAATCATTGAAGTTCCTACATCAATAAACAAATCTGGTTAATAAACAGCACATTTTATTCTCCAAGGTTATAACCATTAGCAGAATTTTGTGCAGCCATGGACTACAATGAGGGCTACAGAAAAGCAGGCTAGGATTAATTCAGAAGGTAACTGTTCTTATCCTCCAGGTAAAAACTAGTTTAATTTAAAAATAAAAACGTAGGTCACACTATGCATGAAAGGCTTCTAGACGTATTCTGTATGGATTTTCTGGATGTCTCAGAGCAATTCCATGTCGCAGCAGCAATTCAATATAAGGTGGCCAAAATGAGTCATCAATTGGTACATAGGGTTCATGTGGTGTGCTCATTAATTTGCTTACAAGAACCTGGAAGAGCAAAAGGATAAGATTTAGGAAATTAACAGAACAGCTACATTTTTATCTCCTTTAACTGAATTTATACACGTTATTGTAATGAGATACTTATGTAGGCAATATAAAAAATACAAGACTGCAGAATTCTCCTTTATCCGCACCAAGTTTTTCAGTGTCAAAAATTATCAGAGGATAATCTCCAGAGGTGTAACTGTAAATGCCTAAAAAAATCCTAACATGAAGGTGGTAAATCCTTACATAATTAATCCTTAAATCAGTGTCCATTAAAAGCATAAAATAAGAGGGAAAACTACATTTCATCAATTGCCTCAAAACCATAATGACTTCCTGTCAACAAATGGTATTTCTCCATGATTCTTTCATGTTAGCACAGAAGAATGTATTACAATTTTTCTAAGATTTTCACTATTCTAAGATTTTTCACTATAAAGATTAAAAAAAAGTCATTTTAGACTGGGAAAAATTCTTTTTCCTGTATTTTGTGCCTTTCTGTATGTAGTGTTAGGAAGAAGTACATTTGCAGCTGTGAAAAGTTAAACATCATAATCCTACTTTATTACATTTGCACATCAAATCTTCCTCCTCATCTCATGAATGGATTATCCAAATTCATAATTATCACTACTTTTTAGAGCAGGACAAGCACTTCACAATTCACCTCCTCCTGATCCTTCTTTACTCCTTTGTACCTATCTAAATATAGCATTAGTTAATGACGTTAAAAACAAAGATGAGTTTTGACATTTTTTTTCTGTTCTTGGAGACCATGTTTATGCCCTCATAATATTGCTCATGGGGAATATTGCACACATTAGATTAAATAATCTTACCCATCTCGTAGTGCTCTCTCTATTCATCTCGTTAATTACATCTTTCTCCTCAGAGGCTTCTAAATGCTATAGCTTTCCCAATTTCAGTAGGTATAAAATATTCCATTTCCCTCTATTGCTGAAGAAAAACTGCTCACTATTGGACTTAACGTGTTTTTTTTTACCCATTACCATAAAAAAAATCCCAAACAAAACTGCTCTTCTTTTTCAGAACATTCTAAAAATTGTACAGTTTATGTCTTTTCTGTTTATCTACCCTGATTCTGAGTATTTACTCCAAATGCATTATTTTAGATTAATTATCAGAAAAGACATCTGATACTCAGAAACAACCTTTATGGCTGTTACTTGACATATGTTTGTATTGTAAACTGTCTTTCAAATCTTAAACTCGTTCACTGAATTCTCAACCAGAAAGGAATACTCAAATTGTTTAAAAGAACAGCTCATTACTGGAATAAAAAGTAGTATAACAGAAATTCTGAAGTTTGCATGAGAAAAGAGTTTACTGCTTGCTTACTACTTACACTAATTTAATGAAGTGGCTACTGATCTACCTAAATAATATAAATGTATATACCTAGCTTGTCAAAATAGATTTATTAAAAATGTGCATTTTCATTATTTCACAAACACACACATGGAGATTGAGGAGACATGGTTAGGAACACATGCATTGATTAGAATTCTGTGAATGAATTATGGTTGTACAACAGCAATTCCTAAATCTGTAATTATAATGCAAAGATGAATTTGTGTTTGTCTCTTTAAGAAAGCATTATCTGTATCTAAGATGACACTTTTGAAATTTAACAGGGACTCAAAGCTAAAACCAAGTTGCTCCTTGGAAAAAAACCACCTCCCATAAAACAAAGATAAGGGACATAGATAGATTATGCCAAGACAGTTAAAATAAATCAGAATTTTTGGAAGTATATTCTTCCAAATGTAAATCAGACATTACTTGGGTGTGCTCACATTTTGAGGAGAATAACAATATCAGAAAAATATGAAGGGAAATTTTAAAGCATTAGAAGAGCTTTAAATTTTCAATTCCATAGGGAATGTGGCTATTTAAAATTCTGTTTTCAGACTCTACCTAATTTGGAATTAACAGACATGCTGAGATACTTGAAGCATGTAAAACTATTTTGATGATGTAAGCCCAAAGTCAGCGCTTTAAAGTACAACAATGTCATAGTGACCAGATCATAGCATCTTAATACCAGAATGTTGTTATTAATCAAGTTTTCCATCGAGGGGGTGGAAGAGAGAAACCAAAACAATTTCCCCAAGGGAGGTCTTATATATAGGCGGTTACAACTGCCTGAAGAGTTAGGATGGGGGAGGAATAGGAAAATTCACTTCAAATGATACACTTAAAACATGAAGAAAAAAGGTTAGTGAAAAGATTATTAATGCTCCTTCAAAATTCTGCTTTGCAGTTCAAATTCATTTTACTGAATTTGCAATGTGATTAAAATGTGTGATGTGATTAAAAATACACACTAAGCACTGCTGGCATACATATATGCCAGCATACATGGCATATATGTATGGCATACATATAAAATTGATTAGAAATGGATGAATCTGATTAATTTCCTCATTTGAGAAGATAATTCAGTTAATACACCCAGTTACACGTTACCTAGTCCTTTTATAACTTATTATCTCATGACCAGAAAAAGGGAAATATAACCCCCATTTTTAAAAAGGGGAAAGTGGAAGACCCAAGGAACTACAGACCAGTCAGTCTCCCCTTAGTACTTCACAAGATCATGGAGCAGATTCTCCTAGAAACCATGCTAGGGCACATGAAAAACAATGAAGTGACTGGTGACAGTCAACATGGCTTCACCAAGGGCAAATCATGCCTGACCAATTTGGTGGCCTTCTATGATGGGGACAGAGCATTAGTCTATAAGGGAAGAGCAACTGACATACTCTGCCTGGACTTGCGCAAGGCATTCGACACTGTCCTGCACGACATCCTTGTCTCTAAATTGGAGAGACATCAATTTGATGGATGGACCACTCAGTGGATAAAGAACTGGCTGGATGGCCACACACAAAGAGTTGTGGTAAATGGCTCAATGTCCAGTTGGAGACCAGTAACGAGTGGTGTCCCTCAGGGATCAGTGTTGGGACCTGTGTTGTTCAACATCTTTGTCGATGACATGGACAGTGGGATTGATGTGCCCTCAGCAAGTTTGCTGATGACACCAAGCTGTGTGGCTCAGTTGATACACTGGAGGGAAGGGATGCCATCCAGAGGGACCTGGACATGCTTGAGAGGTGGCCAATGCCAACCTCATGAAGTTCAACAAAGCCAAGTGCAAGGTCCTACACCTGGGTTGGGGCAGTCCCAGGCACAAATACAGGCTGGACAGAGAAGAGATTCAAAGCAGCTCTGCGGAGAAGGACTTTGGGGGTGTTAGTTGAAAAGAAACTGAACATGAGTTGGCTTCAGTGTGCGCTTGCAGCCCAGAAACCAACCGTATCCTGGGCTGCATCAAAAGAAGTGTGACCACCAGGCTGAAGGAGGTGACCCTGCCCCTCTGCTCTGCTCTCGTGAGACCTCACTTGGAGTATTGTGCACAGATCTGGTGTCCTCAACATAAAAAAGACATGGAGCTGTTGGAGCAAGTCCAGAGGAGGGCCATGAGGATGATAATAGGTCTGGAGCACCACTCGTATGAAGACAAGCTGAGAAAGTTGGGGCTGTTCAGCTTGGAGAAGAGAAGGCTGCGTGGAGAACTCATCGCAGCCGTAGGGGGCCTACATGGATGCTGGAGAGGGACTCTTCATTAGTGACTGTAGTGGTAGGACACAGGGTGGTGGATTCAAACTTAAACCAGGGAAATTCAGATTAGATAAAAGGAAGAAGTTCTCCAACGTGAGGGTGGTGAGGCACTGGCACAGGTTGCCCAGAGAAGTTGTGGATGCTCCATTCACGGCAGCATTCAAGGCTAGGTGGACAGAGTCTTGAGTAACCTGGTCTATCGGGAGGTGTCCCTGCCTATGGCATGGATGGTTGAAACTAGATGATCTTTAAGGTCCTTTACAACTCTAAACATTCTACGATTTATATTTTTTTTTATTTTTTACTGGAAAATGATTTTTCCATATAATTTTTACTGACACGGTACAAAACATACGATGAAATCAAACAAGTCGGTTTAGTTGTTAAGCATAGCACTTGCCTCCCTTAATATGAGCCACTAGGGCTCATAAAATTCCTTGAAATAATTACTGTAAAATTAAGAAATGAGGGATAATCATACTCCATCTGAAAATGATGATTTAGTTACCTAAACTATTACTGCACCTTTTTTTTTTAAAAATGGGGTTTTAATTTGATAGGAATTAAAACAGAAATCTGTCATAACATTCTTAAACATTCTACTTTTCAATTAAATATCTTAACTGTATTTCATATGCTGTTATTTATTTTATTAATATATTATGGCCAGATCTGAGCATTGGAAAATTCCCCAATTCTCTATGTAAAAAGCCATCTTACCTCTAAAATATCCTGCAGAGTTTTCAGTTCTACAGCTGCCTCTTCATAAGAATTCTGCAACAATAACCACCCCCCAGATAAATTAACAAAACCCAAACCTAAAGTCAAGAAAAATGTTAACCGACAAATAAAAATAATCACACAATTTTTGATTGCATAGTATACAACAGATGAAGAATTTTACTTAGGTTTAGTCATGACAGAAGTTACAAGATAGTATTTAAATCTACCAGTTCAATATAATACACTTAAAATATAGCATTTTTTTATATTAATTATGAAAGACATTAACCTTAAATAATCAATGTATATGTACCCAGGTTTATGTTTAAATAAAGCCAAGTACACTATATTCATAATGTAGTACAGTGCAAAACATATTCATATGATCTGTTAGGAAAAAATGGCTTTTTGTGAACTTTAGAAAAATGTTTATAATACAAATCTTGACACAGCTCAAGACTTCACTTCATAGTGCCTCAATATTTTTCATGATTTGCTGATAAATGTTTATTTAGTCTGATTTCAGTACAATAAAAGAAAAAAAAAAAAAAAGCCAAGCAACTTTTTGGGAAAAAGAGTCTGTAATAAAATACCATTAGAAAATTACTTGTTTTAGTTTGTAGCAAGCAAATAAATCCATTTCCTTATGAACTGATACGGACTCCTCAGGCAGCAACACCAACAAAACTGCATGTGCTGCTGCATGGTGAACCTGATTCTTTTATTTTGGTATTTTATTCTTCCCCCCTCACCTCCCCATCCACTTTACATTCAACATAATAAAGGAGATAATACAGCACTGTCAGGGGAGGGCTGCTCGCTCAGCTGTGAGAGACTGATCTGAAGACTGATGAGAAGCTGAGATGGATTCTATGGCCCATTGTCTGAGATTGGTGTGAGGAGCTGAAATAGGACTCCATTGACCATTGTCTCAGAGCTGGGTGGGAGGAGTTGAGATAAGACTCCCATTGTCCATTGCCTGAGAGAAGGCTGTGAGGAACTGAAATGGGACTCCACCATCCATTGCCTGAGAGATAGGTGGGAAGAGCTGAGATAAGACTCTTCCATCCTTTATCTTGAGGATTGGTGTGAGGAATTGCTGCCCATTTTCCCAAGAATTGCTGCAGACGTGCAGCTGAAGAGCTGGCTGCAAGACCAGAGAAACTGGTCCATCAGGAACGTGTAATATATGACATTAAGAACAGAAGTACTCCCCCCAGCCCATTATAAAGGTGGGAAAAGGTAATCACCAAAAAAAGACATCACCATGACGATAGCTCCAGGAAAGCACATCTTAAAAAGGACTACTCCAGGACACCTGCACAAGGACACCCACCCAGCTCTGACAACTACTACGGACTCTTGGGGACACTGCTCTGATATCGACTACAAACCCTGAAGGACTCCCACCACCTCCAATACCGACTATGGACCCTGGAGGACTCTCACCACCTCCGACGACACAGCGGATGCCCAGGACACAGCTGGATCCACAGTGGTGACCACCTCTCTCTCTGCACCCAGAATTCTTGCTTCATTTCTATCTTTTTTTTCTAATCTGTCCTATTGCTATCCCCTTTTTTATAATAATTGTCTTTTTGTAATAAACCAATTGATCCATTACGGTACTTGACCTCATTTGAGTCTTAATTTCACTCTTGGGATCACAAACAAAACGGGTCCGCCACTGGGGTTTTCTCCAGTCAGACCCTGACATCAGCACTGCTATTTAATATGTCAAGTTAAGCCCTAAGACATTAGCAGTTGTGCAGCATCTTATGCAAACTCCACTTCTGGAACAGAAGAAGAATACAAGTAAAACAGAAGAGTCTGTGAAAGGCAAGTTCTGGCTCCCTTTTTCCAGTCACAGTTCTTAACATTATTCTCTTAATATTCCCACCTTCAAAAAGCCACAAGGGGGACATACTGCCTGCAATTGCATCTCTTTTTTTCTCTCCTCGGGGAGTCAAGCCATGAAGGATGCATTCCCTTACATCCCCCGCTCCCCCACCAGCCTATTTACAGCCACATTTGAGAGTTCTGAAGATTTTGGATGGCCTTTGAATACCCTTGAAACC
>NW_009909526.1:0-16001 GCF_000696875.1 Nestor notabilis
TCACACACCACCTCGTGAATAGAAAACCCGTCGTACTTCTGTTCCTCTGAACATGATTTCCCTCTCGCCTGTGCTCTCCCCGCTCCTACACATCCCTGCTGCCCCTCGCACCATCCAGCTCCCAGCGGCCGGGCCCCAGGGACGTGCACCCTCCTGCTGATTTCGGAAGGATGGCATATACCATGCACTTCACTGCTGAAGTGCAACATTCTACCCAAAAGCAAATAGAGTAACTAGAAACCGAAGTCTGTCTCTCACAACACAAATAGCAAAAAGCTACTGTCAGAGACGGGACGCCGTCAGTCCAACTGATTATTAAGCATACACATTTATATAACTCTTGTAAGCCTGAAGTCCCCAGACAACACAATTACTGTATTCTAAAGAAATCTGAGTCCTCAGCCCAATTCAGCTTGCAGAAGTAAAGTCTGAAAATAGCTCATCTGGAAAATAAGTTTTCAAAACGCATGGGTTTTGTTCAGTGATCAGCCTGCACTTTGGGAAATTAAATATTAGAAGTTAAGTCACAGTGGCTGCACACGCTTATGAGTAAAGACATCTTACCTCCAAGGACTACTTTTTGCTAAGCAGGAGGTGCAGTTCTGATCCTTCACTTACCTACTTGCCTGAAAACCTTCACTAAACACAGGGACTCTATTCCCACATGTCATGGTTTAAGCCCAGCCGGTAACTCAGAACCACGCAGCCACTCACTCCCTTCTTCCTCCCGCCGCTCCTGGAGGGATGGGGAGGAGAATCGGAAGAATGTAACTCCCACGGGTTGAGATAACAGCAGTCCAGTAACTAAGGTATAATACAAACCACTACTGCTGCCACCAATAATAATAATGATAAGGGAAATAACATGGGAAGAGGATACAATTGCTCACTACCCACCAAACAATACCCAGCCCGACCCAAGCAGCGATTTGGACCTTCCAGGTAACTCTCCCCAGTTTCTATACCGGGTATGATGTGCTGTGGTATGGAATACCCTTTTGGCCAGTTTGGGTCAGGTGTTCTGTCTCTGCTTCCTCCTGGCTTCCCCTCCTCCCTGGCAGAGCATGAGACTGAGAAAGTCCTTGGTTGCAGTAAACATTACTTAGCAACAACTAAAAACATCGGTGTTATCAGCATTGTTCCCAGGCTGAAAGTCAAAACCACAGCACTGCACCAGCTACTAAGAAGGAGAAAAATGAATTCTACAGCTGAACTCAGGACACCACAACAAATGAAGAGCAAACAACAAAGTAGAAAACAAATTTTATTGAATGAACAAAAGTCTAAAAGTCTCCCTTTTTTTTTTTTTTTGGTTAACAAAAGCAGCAACCTACAAAACCCCTGCATTCCATGACAAATCTTTTTATGTCAAAAAATTAATCCTTGAGCAGGTATGAACATTTGTACACAGAAAGTTACAACCGCTGAGATGTGTTCGGGAAAACAATTGGATAAATTTCAAATTAGGGAAAAAGAAAAAAAGAGACTGCACAGGGACTCCTGAAAAAACAACTTCAACCATTTGCTGGCCAAGAGTTATGTCATCAGGGTTGCAAGCAGCTTTCAGCACTTGCATCCCCTTCACACAAAAATGAAAAGAGCAGCAGAAAAATGACAGAGGTTTCAAGACTGAACAAGGAAAAGAACTGCCAACAGAACGCAGTGTTCAGCTAGCTCATCTGGCTAACGGCAAATGCAGCCATTTAACACTGCATTCCGTAAGCTTGTATTAAGAGAGTCCGTGCTCTCAGGAGGCTCCAGGGTAAGAATTCGGCCACTGTACCCACAGAGCAAAAGCTGTATAGAAGGTCCATCCTCAAACGTTCCCTGCTACAGGTGATTCCTCTCAGTCTAAACCAGCCACCCAGCTAAGGGAAAAGAAACTGAGACCTACTTGACAAAATATGATTATCTGACTGACAGAAGTCTACTGGGCACTAAACAGAGAATGTACATTCACTGTGTAAATCTGACAAGGTTTTCTAACCTGTGTGATTTTTTTTTCCCTTTTCACTGGACATGGGCAGCCTTAATAAAATGGAGTGTTCAAAAGGAAGGCAATGTTTGCTTTTATCTTTATGTCACTTGCAGAACGATCCTTTTTATAAAGTCATATCATAAATTTCCATGCTTTTGAATACTAAGTATTTTCAATGAAGTCTGTTTATTACATTGATTAATTTCAATCTGCTCTTTTGTTTTCACAGATGAGGACATAATACAATTATTTCAAAATAAATGATTGATTTTGCAGTTGTATTTAGTTTTGATTGCAGAAGTACAATAACCTGTGCTTATCTGTCACTTTATACATCAGATCTCATCCACTGCAACCATATAATTAGATTTATTTCATAATTATGAAGATGTATCTTATACCATAACTTCTATTCATACTTATTCTAGGACTAATAGATCCCTAATATGTCTTGATTAAAACTAACTTTAATATATCAACTCTATTATCTAAAGTTAATTTTAATCATTTCCATCATAATCATTATAACTCTGATACCCACTGTTCCTCCTCTCACGAAGATTAGACTTTTTCCATGTAGATTCTTGATGAAAGCCAGCACTGAATGATCGACCCAGTCGTCCGTGTTGTTTCTTAGAGATATTGTCTTCACTCTCAGATTTGGAAATTCCTTGTCCTGGTGTTTGGGATTGTTTATCCTGTCTAACGTTTCCAAATGGAAAATTCCAAGGACCAAATCTTTGCCAGCTAAGTCTCTGAAAGGCAATGATGCAATGAAGATTTCCTCCAACCTAACCAAAGTAAAACGGTTCACTGTTAAATGCACACAGGCACATTTGTAATATATATAGATATTTGAAATTAACATCTTGGTGGGTAACAGTATTCTTTAAAAAAGGAAAACAAAAAACCCTCAACAACACACACACAAACAAACAAAACAACCCACAAAACCATACCCACAAAAAAAACAACTCTGCTCAATCAATTTTGGTTGTTTCCCAGGTTCAATTACTGCCTTCTTTCTCATATTTTAAAGTTATCCTTTTTATCTTTTATGGGCTAGTATAACAGCTTCTGTGAACCTCTTTTTACTCTCCAGTCACCCTCACGTAAGTATCTGTTCTGGTCCCTTCTCATCTTGCTGATATGATCTTCCATAGGGTCTCCACATTTGAAATCATCTCTTCCAACCTATTATTTCCCATAGACTTTCAATGTGCAAATCAAAAATACATCCCCTACCCATGAAGTCTGCTCAAGACTAACACATGCATTCGTTTATGTTTGATCCTACCTGACTGCACTTTCTTTCCTGCTTACAAGTAGCTAGAAAGTCATGTACCAAAAGGATCTGTCTGTATTTTATTTGTAGAGTATTTCTATACTTGCTGTAGCTACATTTTAAGCAAATGAGGTTAAATATTGTGACCAAATATACTGTATATGCAGATAGCCTGGTTCATCCTTGCAAATGCCAGGCTGCTGCTGCTTTGTGTCTTGTCCTGCAAGTACATATAAATAACTCCAGTATGCAAGTACCCACATTTGACTTTGGCCTTCAACAACACTTTGTAACAAATTTGTTTAAGTGAAGTTATTCATACCTCAGCAGTGTAAGGTATTTCATAAGTTTACCTTACCTTCTTTGTTTTTCGATGCTGCAATCCTCTCTCTAGGTGACGAATATCTAGATATTCTGGATTTTGGGTGTTTAGGTCAGTGACAATATCTGCCCACCTGCAGAGTAAGATTATTACCACTCAGCTGACACCTGTGAAACGTCAGCACCACTAAGACTCACATACATACACATGCAATTACAGATCTGAAGCTTTAAACAGTCTTACCAGTGATTTAAAGACTAACGTGTAAAGATGTCAAAGCCTCTGTAGTAGAGACATCAAGCTAGATATTAAAGTGTCACTTTTAATCAAAGCATTCACAGTTATTATTCCTGCTCTTAGGAAGCACCTTCCAAGATGAGTAAAGAGCACCATGAGTCATGAGTTGCATGGCTCACCCTTACCGATTCATCAGTTTGTGAAAGAAAGCAGCAAAGTGTGGTTTAGGCAAGGAGAAACATTAGCTTTTACTTTATTTAATCCTCTCTTCCCCTTCTATATAATTTTGTTCAAATTCTTATTTCCTTGGGGGTGGCGGGGGAGGTTCCACCCACTAAATCTGTTTTCACCAGAGAGCTCTTACGATAACTCACTCCTCCACAGTATCTAATTCCCATCTATCAAACCATCAATTCAATCATTCCCCATTCATCCAGCTCTTCAGAATTTCATAGCTTCTTGTCCAACTGAAACAAATGCCCCCATATTCCAGACCTCTTTAAGCCTACACATCACCTTTGTATTTCTGTAAATGTCTAATTACTACCTTCTTTCCAACACCACCCTCCAAGTTCAGAAAATCCATTTCTACCCCAACCCATGCTATCCTACCTGAAGCACTGAACTTGCTGCTAGCTCTCATTGGGATGGTAGCAGGAAGAAGAATTCATTTCCACAATCAAAAATAATACTACAAAGGTTTGTAGTATGTTTCAGAAACCTCTTCCTGTGATCATTTGTAGCTTATATACCACAGGACAAAACTCTTGTCAGTGGGTTGTATAGTATGCCATTTCTTAGCACAGCAACCACATGCATAATGTGATTTTTATTTTGTTGCACTTAATCTCATTAGTCCAAAATATCCAGCTATTTACAGTTATTGACAAAGTCACATCACTGACAAAACAAACAAACAAAAATACCTGGGGTTTAGGTACTGGGTTAGACTGGACTGGCTATGAAACTGTCAGATAAACACTTTCAGTTTTTCAAAATAATTAGAGAATAAAAAAGAGGAAGCAAAACAGAAGCTGTGTGATTTTTTAATTATTATCACTATTATTATTTTTTCACAGATCTTTTCCTAATGCATCAAGAAAAATCACTATAACTAATTCAAGGGGTGGCAGAGAAGCTATTTGCTAAAACTTGTGGTTTAACCACAGAATGGGTTTCTTGAGAAATAGTATTCTTTTGTACTGTTCTCTTCATTTCACAAATTAATATTAAGCATTATGAACTAGCATGTCAATGCTCACAAAGCTGTTCTATTAATTTATCATGACAAATGTAACTGATCAATGTAATTTCTACATAGCACCCTCTAGCTCTCCTAGTCTGTCTAGCTGAGACACCAATTTTGTATGAGCCAGAGCTTATTGTAAATAAATGTTTTAATTCATAGATTCTTATTTTTAAAATTCATGCTCATGGCAGGGGGGTTGGAACTAGATGATCTTAAGGTCCTTTCCAACCCTAACTATTCTATGATAAGTGCTAATAATACAACAGAGTACAGCCCGTACCTGCACCTGAGCTCGGAGATCTTGGTAGCAGCATAATATCCTGTGCACACCCCAGCACAGCCTGTGTACATCCTCAACTGCACCATAAACTCCTCCAAGTTTCATACAGCCTGTAAGTCACAACTGGCATGATCACAGACAGCTGAGGCATCTTCCTGACTCATGTGAGCTGTGTCACACACAAACAAGAGAAACAGGCTTTGGCTTTCAGCAGCTCACGTGTGTCCTGCCACATGGTACAAAACTGCAGAGCCAGCCTCCAGGTCAAAACATGAAGTTCCTCACTAAAGCACCTACTTCTGATAGAATTGTAGTATATTCACTTAAAAGAACTAAAAAGTCACTTGGTGAGCCTTAGTAGAGAAATACAAATTGTTCTGAAAAAAACCCCATATTGGTTTATATTCACACCAAGTAACATACCTTTTACAGTGTATTGTCGGATGTTTTCTGCTTGGCTCTCCAATTAAGATCCAATATTCTACTTCTTGCTGCAAGACACGACCTCTGTTCAATAGAAGATACAATCCTAGTAAGATTTATTGTGCATACTGAAAAAAAAAAAAGAAAGACAAACATTCTATTGTCCTTTTTAGGATTGCCTAATGTTTAAAATTGTTTCCTCAGCCGAACTAAAAACCAGCTCCTGTGTCATAAACAGTGTTTGCAATTGCATATGGTGAAACTTTCTGTTTCACAAGGCCTGGGAGAAGCTAGGAACAAGACAGAAGCTATTCCTTATTATTTAGGAAAAGGGCAGACCTTCCTAAAAAAAAAAAGTGTTACTTGGATGAAAGGCAGTCTAGTGTAAGATCCAAACAAACATCTTTCTCCCTATCTGTGATGTCTAATAGAGTCACGAAAGAGCCCCTTCCACTGTTTTTAAACTATACCCCAGATGATAGTCGTTACTAACAGCTGTAGAGTAACCAATAAGAAAACAACTGGTAACTTCAACTGCTTCCTCCTAAACATCCATTATCACATACTAGAAACCAAAACCCTCAACTGATACTAATTCCAAGTTTGTGAGCAACTTCCAAGAAACTCAAAGCCTGAAGTAACCTTGCCAGTGAAAATTTGTGACAGACATCAGAGCAGACTGATGAGATACAGAGGACTGTTCTGTGACTTCCCGTGTCTAATTATCCCATGAAAAACTACTTCAGTTTTAACTGTGGCAAAAGCTGAGATTTTTCTGCCTAGGGTATTAGACAACACATAGCCTTACTCCTGTAGTAATCTGTAATTTATAAAACTCCCTGTAAAATAACAACGTATGCCATCATTGTACAGATGGGAAACCAAGACACAGGAGAGATTAACTGACTTACCTAATGTCACACTGGAAGTCTGTGGCTGAACTGGGAACTGAACCTCGGTCTCCCGAGTCCAAATCCAGCAACCTAAGATCATACAGAAAGTCTGTGGGTGACCTAAGAACTGCCTCCTAAGCTCAGCCTAGCAACCCATCTACCCATTTCTTTGGGGATTTTAACATTTCTTAGCTTGATTTTTAAATAAAAAAGTTTTCCTTTATAACGAGAATGCAAAATCAGGTAAACAAGAACTACTGCAGAATCTATTGATAGTGCTTCTGGAACATATTTTTTCCCAGTAAGATACTGGAAGATACAAAAAGAACAGAATGTTCTTCTGGTCAGACATCCAGACAAAAATAAGGCTATAAAAGCTCTCTGAAATCATTACTTCATGTTACCTTGTTAGAAGAGATCTGTTGTTAGGATTAGAGTCTAATATTGGCTTTAAAATAACATCACTAGTGACTGAGAAGCCCATGGGTAAAGTATCGAAGTTTTTGTTCTTGCTCACTGCTAAACAATATAAATTCAAACTAGATAAAAGGCATACTAAATTTCCACACACTGGACCATCCTATTTCTCCAACTGCATTTTTGATCTAATAAACAATTTATTTTTTTTTTTTACTTTGCTCTTTAAGTGCAGATTCTTAGTAGCTGATCAAGTAAGCAAGACATTAACCTTTTGGTAAACTTAAGCAGACATATACAGTGGGACTTCTATTTGGGGCATATTTTTCACACTCTTCTCACACATGTGGCATGTCAGTGAATGCAGTCTTAATAAAAAGCTTCTGTATTCTTTTGTTCATATACTAAAAGCTTTCATCTACCCTGTGGTCACACTCACACCGGGAACAAACTAGATTCAGGTGATTATGCCTTATTACCTCTAAAAAAATACTCCTTTGAACTCTAGAAGTAGATCTAGCATTCTCTGCTCCGTAATGTGACTCTACATCTTCAAGCCAAAGGCAGAGTGCTTGGTAAGCAGAGTGCAAGACTGAGGCTCACCTTACACCAGTGACCTATTCTTTTCATTGTTTAGCATTCCCCGCTATTGGTATCTTCTAATTTTGCCAGGGATTGCCTTCTTATGCTCAATGATACTACTAATAAACACTGACCAACAGTTGAACCTTGAGAAAGTCCAACAGAAACCTCCACTATATACTGTGTTTGCCACTACTTTGAGAGAGCAAAACCAGTTTGATTCTGTGAATGAGGTAAAACAAACTACTCTCAGCATAACAAATAGCAGCAAGTTAAATGCCTTACAAAAGCAAAGACGAATTCCCTCAAGATTATGAAATTTTTCAAATTCAAAATTTGTGGTTTTAGTAGAAGACTTTCCCTAAACTCAGTATGAATATCAATACTATTATCCTCTTTTAAAACCTATATTTAATTGAAACCTGTAGAAACTATTCCATTATTTTATCCTGGGTAATGTCACCTTGACAAACCTGGAATTACTCAGGTAATTGTATTTTTATTCTAAACCAACTGGCACACTAAGTTTCTCCTGGTCTTTTGAGAAGTGCTCCAGCTTTCCCATCGTTGTTTAAAAAAGTCAAACATACTGTGATAGTCCAGAGACCTCTTCTAGCCTCTCTTACCATGCCCTGCCAATTCTTGGTAACAAATTATTCAGGTATCTTTATTTTATTAAGCCTTACATTCCAGTAGTTGCAGTTTATCATCATTATTAGTCAACACTGCAAAAAAAGTATGTAACCACCATCCTGCAGTACATACACATCTGGGGCTCCCGCCATACACAGTGTTTCTGTAAGTGCGGATTTTATCACACCTGCTTCATAGTGGGTTAGTATCGTGGTAGGCTTTTTGCTTTTAGTTTATATAGAAAAAATCCCACCACACATATAACACACACACACACACACTTACTTCTTTTGTTTCCCCACATAATGAGCTGCCTTTTTTTTTTAACTCTTAAAAAACATCTGTCTTTTTTCAGCCCATATGGTCTTATTTTTCAAACTAGTTACCTTCAGTTGTCCTTCAGGTAAATACCTACCCTCTCTCTACTTGGTTAAAATGTATTTAAACAATTTCTTAGTACCAGTCATAGTTTTCTCTTCGAGTTCTCTCTCTGCTTAGTTGTGCTCCATTTTAAGTCAATCCTTTCAAATCACACTGCAGTGTTTTGCTAGTTCTGACATAATGCGTTTACAACATACACTGAAATGTTATCTAGGGGTAAAACCAGTATCAACTTGTAGTAAATTTTTCTGTATGTTTCCTGCACTAAAACAAACATAAACACAGTGTCTTACCTATAGGCTTTACTGGCTTTTACTGGGGTTGCTTCAAATCCAATTGGGCAAAAATAATGGTTTTGACAATGGTAGATGTAGGCCATTGATTCATCTTTGAGTCCACGCGTTAGCTTTGCAAGGGCCCCTGCAGCTACAAAGAAAGATCAGGTTACAAGGTAGACTGCTCTGGATCCAGCATAACATATTCAGCAAAAAAAGACCTAATTGATAATATAGAAAAGTTAACTGCTTTTAAAGCTAGAGGACATGACCTGACAGGCATGCACAAAATACAGTTTTGATTTCAAACTTCTTGTTTGTTTTGGTTTGTTGGTTTTTTTTTTTTTATCAGGCAGGATGTTAAATACAATCTGCCACGTAGCCTGTGCTAGGGAAACAAAATATACAGTATGTATTCTATTTAGATCAAAGTCACATTAAAAGTTACTTGTTGTGCAAAAAAAGAATCAAAAACCACACTGCACCACAATGCAGTCCGACCACCCCAAGTTAGATGTAGCACACATCAATGATACTATTGAAACCCTTACAAGCTTTCAAACGTTTTGGCATCATGAGCTTCTTGGAGCTTCCTAGTCTCAGGAACACATTCCACATTTGGGCATACAATATTTTGTAATGTGACTGCAGTGCTCAGTTTCAGGAAAAGATTAGAAAAGGCACTGAAAAGGCACTGAAGCACAACAGAATTCTAACATGGGATACCAAGAACTGGATGTGCAGTATCCTCCTGTATACCTTAAAATTCCAGCTCTGTGATAGCAGAATATATAGCACAGAATATATTTTATCAAACTAAAACTACAAACAAAAGTTTTAGCAAAATAAGAGAAAAAGCAATCCAGAAATATCAGGCAACTTGGAGCTATTTAATAGTTTATCTCAAACTGGAAGTACTACTTAGAGATTTTGTCCTGTCAAATGCTACACATTGAAAGATTTTTCAGTTTACACTCTGTAAAGTTAATGCTTTAGGATTACGTACCAGTTTCTCCAGCTGTCTTGTTCTTCCCATGAGGTTTATACAAAACATATGAGCATCCCTTGATATGGAAGTGATCATTTATTTGCCTAAACCATCTGAAACAATAAGCTTAAAGATTGTAGTAACTCAAGAGTTATTAAATGCAATTTTCTTTCCTCCCACTTTTCCCCTGCTGGACAATGTAGCAAAAAAGTCTTGGAGTGCTACTAAGTACCTACCACACTAGTATATAGATTGTAGATAACCATGGTACCCTAACAGAAACAAAACTTAACATATCCTAGAGAGGTAAATGCATACTCAAAGCCTTTTCCTTCATTTTGCTTTTTCAGACCCAACTTGGATCCATAATAACAAAAGGGCTGGATGTGAAATGTTGGTCCTATGTGTGTCCAGTCCAGTTACCTCTAACTTTCAGTTACTCAGCCTTTAGAAAGACACTCAAGTTCTGAGATGCCAATCTTCAACCATGATTTGTAAACTACACAAAGGGAACCTTGTAAACTACACAAAGGGAATCTTGTAAGACACCAGAAGGCAAGACCCTTCAAGTGAGACCGTGTTGGGCTTCTGTCATATAAGCCTCACAATGCCCAAGTGTTACACAAGTCTTGTACTGCAACTCTTCACAGCAGCAGTAAATGAAGACAGGTCTGCAATTGTTCCACATTAGAAGATTCAAATTTACATCTCTGAAGATAATACTTCAGTCATAAAGCTATGTTAGGTGATGGGGTTGGCTCCCAGCCCTCCTTCTTACCAACCTGCTGAGTACTTAAAAATGATTTAACCAGGAAGAAAAAAAAACCAAAAAAACAACTAATAAGGGCAACTTTTCTGCAGCAATATAGGGCACTCAAGGGGGAAAAGCAAGACAAATTACAAGTTTAACTTTTGTATAGACTGTTTACTAAAAGATTTATCAGGTTGGTCTATAAGGGTTGCTGTAACCTGACATACTCCTACAGATAAAAAATCTGGATATAAGTCTCCTAAAGGAGAGAAGGAAGTTTTCATGACACTTTCCACTGATCTAACCAGTGTGTTACCATTAAAGAACAGACTGCTGCCACATTCTCAAATCCAGCACCCACAATCTGTGCCAAACCTTATATATTGTCTTCAAAAAATACTATCTAGATCAAATCCAACTCATGAAACAGGCAAGAACACAGCAAATTTTTTAACTCTCACAGAAGGTAACACACCAAAGCCCTGTCAATATGTTCAACACTCAAGTACAATATGCTCCTGACCCTGTTTAATCCTAAAATTCCTTTTGAGCTTAACAAAACTGAAAAAAAGGACAAAAATTTTAGACCCAGCTCATCAAGATCAGGGAACAGCAGCACAGAAATGAAATGGAATTTGGAATACAAGTGTTCTGTGACTCCAACCCCACCTTTTCTTTTTTATTTTATATAATCTCCTGAACAGCTGCACTGCAGCAAAGATGCAGCACTCACTATTTCATTTTCAGTTCTCAAATTATGTTTTACATAAAGCTACTAATATACCAATTGCCTTTTCAGGCTGTTCCAGTGACTTTAACATACATTTTCAAAACCAGGAAAATTAAGGTAAAGAAAAAAGTTTCCTAACTAGGAGACCGGATTCATTAGACTATTCTACAACCATTAAACAAATTGAACCAAAAATCCAACAGAATTTCATATCCACCTGATCTGTGTAGCAACACTGCACTATACAAAATGGCCAGTGCAAAAAACTCTTTGCAAAGTTTCTTTCCTTACTTCATTATCCTAAAACTTAAAGAAGACTAACTTGTGTTAGCCACCTTTTTTTTTTTTAAATAATTGAACTACTACTGTGTTTTTAAAGGTTCTACCTCTTAGTCTCATATTATTTTGCATACATTAACAAGTTAGCTGCATCAAAAAAACCCAAACATACCTCATTAAAGTTGTATTTCCAGTGAAGGGACCAAACCGAATCTCTTCAAATGGGGGCTGAAATCCCAGTATATGCAAAGCTTCTTCTTGAGTAATAGGTGGTAAACTGGAGGGTGAAGGAGGGAGAGAAAAAAGAAAAAAAAAATGTTTAATGAAGTAATCAGCAACATGTTTTAGACTCTCTGGAGGCAAAGCAGTCTATGTGTGACTTACCTTCCAGCTCCCAGTGTACTATATAGGAAATTCCAGCAAGACACTAAGGATGAAATTCCACAGGAAGTCTTGTATTGAGGTCGGCTAACACAATACCTAAACCAAACAAAAACCCAAACACCTTAGTAAGCATTCTTGATTTAGTTACAGGAGCAACCTGAATTACTTTCCTGTGTGCCATGCCACTGAAGTGCCATGTTATCTTAAATGTTTTTATGTCACCTGTATTTAAATTAAAAAAAAAAATAAAAATTAAAAAAAAAAAAATTTAAAAAAAAAAAGGAATAACCATGTTAAACAATTTCTTTGTGAGATACTACTAACCTCTTTCATACAAATCAGTAGGAAAAAATGGTTCTGTACTAATACAATGTACAGTTTGAACCAGTGTCTTCTAACATATGAACCTGTAGTAAAATGCACCTCTACCTGACAAATGTCATTCCGAGACACAAATTCCCTAGGCTAACGTTCTGATGTCACACACATGCAGTAAAAAACAGATTCATTAAACTAAGTGAATTCGGTGAACTATATTCATATGACACAGGTTGTACAGAACACACAGATTTTGACCAAGTATTTTCCAGTGAAAAGAAAAATCAAGTGTAAAACATATCAGTGCTATGTTTAAGGTTACTTTTTGCCTGACCATGCTAATGAACTTGCAGTTTTTTCTCAACAATGAATCCCCAAGTACTTTTTTCCAACTGAAAGAAAAAAAAGAAAAAAGTTTAGAAAGAAAAACGCTTTTAGAATTTCTACAGGTGGGAGGGAAGCTCTCATTCCTCCTGTAGAAAGTAAGAGATTTCAGGTATGTATGCTCATCATATCCCCATTTCTACTAAAAAAGTAGTATGAAGCCATTATTAAGAAGTTTGAAATCAGATAACCAGCAACAGTGTTTACTGATAAAAAGCATGGGGATAATCTTAAATACAGTTCATAAACACTACCATCTCCGGAGGTCCAACACTTTCCTCTCCTTCACATCTTCAAGGGCAGTACGCTGAGGACACTCCCTGTGGTGTTTGCTTTTTTTGTCTACAGACTTTTTCTTTGCCACCTGCTTCTTCATGTTGCCTGCAAAACAGATTTCAGAAACAAACTAATGCCTGGTTTGCCTTTCATATCTTTGTTCTTAAATATTTTTAGTAATAGCATACACCGAGAATCAAGATGCTGGTTGTGTTATTAAGTGCAAACTGGCACTAAACATTAATTGAAGGAAAAAGTTCAAATACATAACCAAGATTGTCAACAGGTTTGTAAGGCTGCCATTACCTCTGTAAACACCATCCTGTTTAGATCATGCATAGCATTAATGATGACCTGCCTGACTGTTTAGAGAGCAGTCAATCTGATTATTCTAATGTGATGAATCAGCCATCCCAGAAATAGATTCTTAGACCACCATGGACTTCCCATCTCCTAACATTAAATGCACAGTAAAATATAATGAAACACACGTTTTTCACAGCCAAGCTCTGTAACCAGCTATACTTTCTGAGGAAAAATTATATGCAAATCCAGTAAGAATAATATATCCCTAAGGTCTTTTCCTTTTTGTAAGCCACTAAGGCAGTGGAAATGAAAAACTGCGATACGTGCTAGAGCAGTAGTATTGCTGTCCCACCCTGAAGCCACCACATCCAAATTAAATATACCACATATATTTAACAAAAGTGACCATCCTGTAAGATATTATCATTCATTTCTTATATTTACTTAAGGACACTACATGTACACGTGAAAAAGCAATGGCAACTTGCTAAAGATGTTTTTAGGTTTTGCTAAACTGGTTTCATACTAAGGTAGAGAAAGCAACAATCTGATTAGCTAGCCTAGACATTAAGAAAAAAAAAAATCTACAGCCTTCTTAAGTGGAGGGATTAGAGGACAAAAAAAAAACCAGTGTGTATACAAGTGTTTGATTCACAAACGCAAACTGTGAAAAGGCAGAGAAAGAACATAGGAGGCAGCAAAGAAGCTAGTTTCAAAGAAATGGGCTCCCTATCAGTGTATACAAATAGAAAAGAAAAATAAATACAATTCTGTAACAGAAACCAGTGCTGTCCTTGGTAACTATAGTAATCTTATATAACCTCTTGTCATAATAAACCAGGTCTTTAACTTCAAAATAGAACTCTGAAATAACTTGAAACACTTTGCAAGTGATAAACCTGTACCTAATAGGTAGAAGCAATCACAGCCCAACATACTAGGTCCTACTAAAAGAAAAGAAAGAAAAAACACTCCAAAAACCCAAGGGGAGGGGGGGAGCACACAACCAAATATAAACAAAACCAGAAGCCATCCCAAACAATAGCCAACATGCCCCACAGTACCCAAACAATGCCCCACACACAGTGAAGCAGAAGCCAAGCCTGTTTTAGAGCCACTTCCCCAGGCAGCTACTTTCACTCCTCCCATTTCGCTCTTATTGTTTGAGAGCAGGTTGTTTGAAATGATGTACAGGCTTTTCTACACGACTTCCTCAAGACATAGATGAGCTGACCAGGCCCCTCCAAAAATAAGTTGTAAACAGAAAAGCCCCTCCTAGCACAACATCAAATCTTCACCACCTCACCTGCTTTGTTCTTCAGATTGGTGGCAACACCATTGAACTCTGATTTGTCGATTTCCCATGCCAGGGGAAGCTTTCCAAGGTCGCCAGACAAGTTTTCCAAGTTGGCATCCTCACTGTAGATTATCTCTGAAGCACCAGTTTGAATTCCAAGTAAGCTAGGTGTGTTATTTCCAACACTTAAGGCAGAATTGCCTGACAGGCAGGCACTAACTGAAGCACTTGGGCTCTTACAAATAGATGACACTCTGTTTAAAAAAGCATAGTCTGAGCAGATGGTATAAAATTTCTCTCGTGTATGAGTCACAGGACATCCCCATGGATAATGCCCATTTCCCCTTGACACCAAGGACGCAGTGGAGGCATCTGACATGCAGTATGGCTTCACAGGATCATGAAGAGAAGCTTCTGGGGATTCTTTCCCAGGTTTGTTTTCAGTGTTTCCATTATTTCCAGAACCATTCTCCTTTTCATCTTCTGAAATGTTAGGCATTGAATGCTACTGAAAGAGTACTGTAGAGCTAAGAATGGGTTCTTTTTCCCTTATGCTTTAATTACAACAGAGTTTGCATCATTACCTCCATTGCCTCTGCAAGGTATTGACAGTGTGCCTGAAAGAAAACGAGAAATTAGTACAGGTGTCTCAATCAACAACACAAAGCTCATCTTTGAGTAATCACATCCAATAAAAGCTGAAATACCCTTCAAGATTATACCACAACATACACCATGTCTCTTCCAAAGCATCTCTAGATTCTACAAACAGCATTTACTATTTCTGAGGTGCCCAGCGTACACCATAGTGATACCATGATGAAGATATAATGAGTAATTACATGTGTAAATGAGCACATGAATGAAAAAATAAAAATATAATAAAATAATAAAGTCTTTCTGGATCACTTCTATTCTTTATAGTCAGAATACATAGGTGGAGTACGAAACAACTTATACAAACTAACAAATCACAAAAACAACTTAAGATCACTTAAGAAGAAGAATAATTTGGCATACTTTTGCCCGTTGCGAAGTTCGAGCTTACGGAAAGTTACAGTAATTATTACCTCTCTTGACTGCAAATTGACAAAACTATCCTCAGTCTGTTTCACTGCTTTCCTCACGTGGTTGTTAAGGCTTCCTTTTATTTTTATGCATCTCCTATTCTTCAAGATGTAGGAAAAGCAGGTTTGTTTATAGCAGCTAAGAATTCCCAAAAGCAAATTTAGGAGGCTGGCTTGCTTTTAACAACCTTTTTTTCTTAGAAAAGCAAACTGACAGCGTGTGTTATCTGTCATCGCAGCACTTCGCACGCCCGCGGCGCGAAGAC
>NW_009909527.1:0-187618 GCF_000696875.1 Nestor notabilis
TGGGGCTGTTCAGCCTAGAGAAGAGAAGCTGAGTAGAGATCTCAGAGCAGCTTCCAGGGTCTTAAGGGGGCTTCAGGGATGCTGGAGAGGGACCTTCATCAGGGACTGGAGTGACAGGACAAGTGGTGATGGGTTCAAACTGAAACAGGGGAAGTTCAGGTTGGATATAAGGAAGAAGTTCTTTACTGTGAGGGTGCTGAGGCGCTGGCACAGGCTGCTCAGAGAAGTGGTAAATGCTCCATCCCTGGCAGTGTTCAAGGTCAGGACAGAGCCTTGGACAACATGGTCTGGTGTGAGGTGTCCCTGCCCATGGCAGGGGTTGGAACTGGATGATCTCAAGGTCCTTTCCAACCCTGACTATTGTATGGTTCATGGGGAAGGATGGACGCTGGCACTCCTGCCAGATGTTGTGTTGCTTGTAGCCTAGAAACAGGCAGCCATGAAGTAGGCTGTCATAAAATGAACTGAGAGAGGCAGGGTCAGGAGCGAGAGGGTTTAGGTCCAAACAATTGGGAGAAATGAGGGCAAAATGTGACCCAGAGATTCTTTGTAATCGGTGGGTATTATTTTAACACCCACTTTGTTCAAACTGGGCCAGATCTCTTCCAGGAACGGTGCATCTTTCCTGGGGAATGCTTGTGGGAGAGTAAAACACCAGTAATTACTATTGCCAAGTCCATCAAGCAGCCCTTGTATGAACTGTTTGGCACTGTACATGACATGCAATGGCTTGCCTTCAAACTGCTATTGTTATTTTCATCACAACTGTGCTTCTGACTCAACACACTGTGCTTAATACAATTTATGGCAGTATTTCTCCCTCAGTAGCTTTCTGTAGAGTGTGTGCAAGCTCTTCTGCAGGCTGCTGGTTTTCTTACTTAGCATCTATTTTATGCTCTGCATTTTAAATTCCTTTAAGTGCAGGCAGTTGAGGAACAAGTTTCTGTGTGTGTGAGAGAGATATCACTACTCCATCCCAATTCCCTCATGCAGTGTCTGTATACTCTTTATAGACCAGTACCTATGTTCCAAGAGACTGCGGCATTTCAGGAGGAGACAGAACAATCCCAGTCTGTGTTCATCACTGAAAATGGTAATGTTCTGTGAGATTCTTCCATGTATAAGGAACAGGCTGAGAAAGTTGGGGCTGTTCAGCCTGGAGAAGAGAAGCTGCGTGGAGACCTCAGAGCAGCTTCCAATGTCTGAAGGGGGCTCCAAGGATGTTGGAGAGGGACCTTCATCAGGGACTGGAGTGATAGGACAAGGGGTGATGGGTTCAGACTGAAACAGGGGAAGTTCAGGTTAGATCTAAGGAAGAAGCTCTTCCCTGTGAGGGTGCTGAGGCGCTGGCACAGGTTGCCCAAAGAAGTAGTAAATGCTCCATCCCTGGCAGTGTTCAAGGTCAGGACAGAGCCTTGGACAACATGGTCTGGTGTGAGTTGTCCCTGCCCATGGCAGGGGGTTGGAACTGGGTGATCTTAAGGTCCTTTCCAACCCAAACCATTTTATTATTCTGCATTGAGGACGTGGCTCATACTTCAGCCAAAGGATTCAGGTGTGTGTCTGTTGTATGACCTCTGGAGTTGTCCTGCATGGTAGATATCCATTGACTTACAAACCTGACCCTGTGCTAATGTCATAATCAGAACACAGCTTTTCATGTCTGAAAGTAATCAGTTATGCACAACTTAGAGTAGTTCAAATATATGAAAATGTGCTTTGGCCAGGGACGGCCCATACAATCAGAGCATGTTGATTAGCAGAGCAGTGGGAACATGAACATGCCAGATTAAGAAGGTGTCAGTCACAAAGATTTGTTATGTTTTTCCATACCACATCTATGCTTCCAGCCCCAAAGCTTTATTATTCTGTACACATTGAGGGTGGGTGAGGCATTCACTTCTGATCTGATGGTCTTCTGCAAAGCCTAAGAATCACTTAAATCCACCCAAAAACTCCTCTATGATTCATTTGGCTTTTCCTCTATACCCTCTGTAGCCAGAGCAGCTTGCTGTAGATCTTGGCTGAAGACATTAAAGCCTTTAGTGGGTGTTATGAGATGTGGTGATCTGTACTGTGTCAGGGCTTTCCTCAACCTCTTGAAATACCATAGCAGGCTACACCAGCAAAAGATAGATCTTGGTTGGATGGCCTAGGTAAGACTGATACTTACCTAGTAGGAAATCTGGGAGATCTGTGGCCAGAAGTCTTCAGGTTAATTATGTGTTTCATGATGCTATATCATTTGTAATAAAACTTTATTTCAGCCATTCATGTATGTGAACAACATAGCCATGTACATTAGATAGATGCTCCTCTTCCTTACCATTAATTAAATTTCATTAATTTCATTTGGCTTTTCTTACAAGAAGAATTCACACTTGTAAAACATCTTCCATCTGTCTCAACTACTTATTTAAGATGCAGAGAGACAACAGGTTTTCAAACCTTCGCAAAACAAAAGCATAAGCTGTGATTCAGGAAATCTACTCAGTAGTCTGCGACACAAAATGCTCATCTCTCCTTTTCTGTCCCTTGTCCTCCTCTGAGAGTGCTCTGCTGTTGTAGCTCTCCCAGTTTCCCTTCCCTCTGTCCTTCCCCTGTCTATCTCACTTACCAAACTCCCCCTATCCCAGTCACAATTCTGTCACACTCTTGATCAAAATCAAATAGCTTGTTCTTCTCTCTTGGTTTGTTCCTAAGTCTTCCCAGGCTTCTGGTCATTTTCCTTGCTTATTCCTGCCCCCTCCTCCTCTTACCTACTGTATTTTATTTCATTTCACTTCATTTCATTTCATTTTTGAGGCAATACAGCCGAGCTTGAACACAATATTCAATGTGAGGACATCTCGTTAAAGGATATAATGGCATTGTGCTACTTTCAGGTTATTCACAGTTCCGTGCTTTCTGTACTATATGATTTTCTTTCCTTTTGCCATTGCCATTGTGGATGTGGCAGATATATTCATGGAAGTGTCCACATTTGGACTCTGAATGGAAGAATGGGAGAGTATCAAAGAGGTTACTGCAGCCAAGTGTACTACAAACTCAGAGCTGTAGTTTGGGAGGCAAACTCTTCGCTCTGATTTTCCGTGGTAACATTGGTGGAATGTCTGTATAGAAATCTTAGGCTAAATGGTTTTGTTTTGTTTTATTTTGTTTTCCATTGTAGGGGAGTTGGAGGTCTAGGCAAGAAAGATTCCGCATCGCTACAGAAATAGTCGGGATCTGAGTTCAGGTCAGTTATTGGCACAGAAAGATGTTGAATAAGATGCTTTGGCTCACTCTGCTTTTATTTTCCATCAACAAAACAGCATTTACTAACCTAACTTCTTATTCACTGGGATGGAAACTCTTTTGGAAGAGGTGTTCCTTGAATATTAACCAGCTTTTGTGAGTCCTTCTTTCCTCTATGGCCTTATCCCATGAGACCTTTCCCAGCAGATCTTTGGCCTTTTCCCTTTTCAGTGCTATGGGGATTCTGTCCTGTGTGGTAGGATGCCGTAGGAAGTAAAGATGTTACGTGAGCACAGTGGAGGCATCTTGGGGTCCAGCAGTGTGAACATGGACAGGACATAATGAAAGGGGCCTTCTTTAGGGCTGATCTCAGAAATAACTACTCTGTGAGCAAAGAGATGTTAATCTCTTGTCCTGGGTTAGGGAAGTAAGAAGCAGGAACTGGTTACGTGGTCAAGTCTAAATTAGTCTTAAGGGATTTCTAATGACTGTCAGTGGGCAAATGATGCTATTTGGAAATAGCAGCAGGAGCAAGTCGAGTTCTGTTGAGCAAGGCAGAAGGCAGCATGGCTTGGGCTGCTTCCCATGTCAGGCCTGCTCTATACCCTTTATACCTTCCCTCTTACTGTGTGTTAAACCTGTTCCCACAGCAAGCACAGTTCTAGTATCGTTTTTCTTCCTGGCTGGTATGTGCAATTCTGTCTTCACAGAGCTTTCCTGTCTACTTCAAACAATGTGAGAACAAAGTTCCCGTTATCCCTCCTATTCCTTGCTACATATGTTAGGCTAATTATTTTGTATTGTGTTGATGAAAGTCACCAGGGAGACAAAAATATAGTAGACTTGTGCTTCCTCAAGACAATTAGAGCAGTGAGTTTCATGTTTTCCTATATAAGTAGATTTAAGAATGCTGATATTAAAATACCCATCACCAGTGCTTTTATCGGTCTATGAATGGAGGGGAAGTTTTGAATGGAATAACATTTACATTTCCACATTCCACTGTAAATCAGTAGATTAAGAGAAAATAGTTATCCATATTTACAAATGTGGAGGGTTTTTTTAACCGTGGAAAATGTCCCTCTGCAACTGCTAGGATCTCCCACACCTTTTCCTCCATTCATCAAAGAAGCACTAGTTAAGTCTATAATATCCACTGGGAAGAATACATGGCTTATTCCTCTGGTACTGCAACATGGGATTTTTGTCCTGAGAGGCTCTTTCTTTGTACACTACTACCCCAATTGCAGGAATCTCTATCTTTCTTTGTCAGGTAAGGCTGGGATTCAGTTGCCATCTTTCCGTGAAGAAGATGATCAGATTAAGTGGCGAGAAAATGCATTTCAGCAGCAGCCTGAGTTATACACAACTGGGAGCTAAAACAAGCATGTGTTTACACCAGTGATTCCCCTTCACCACCAGTCCTTGGCTTGTGTTCACCCCTCATCTCCTCCTGTTATGCCAGTTCTTCCCTATTTCTGATTCCTTCCTGCCTTTGCACCTCTTTTTGTCCTGGCAATGTAAAAGTGGAGGTTATCTGATGATACTGCATCTGATGATGTTGCCAAGTAACCCTTTTTCTAGGGCAATGTGGGCTATCAGGTGCAAGTTAAGCATGTGAAAATACACCAAAGGCAGAACAAAAGTGGCACAACATCATCCAGTTTATCCTGTTCCCACTGAAATAGGTAATTGCCATCTTTATCTGCCATCGGAAGTTCCTGCTTAATATAGGTAATGGGATACTAGAAAGAAAGAGGTTGTTAAACCACAGGTTGCTTCACTCACCAATTTCTTGTCTTAATCCTCATTTAGCTCTGAAAAACATGCAATTTTTCTACTTTCTTAGAGATCTTCTTTTAATACCCAAATACCTCAGCCCAGACCCTTAATTTTTACAAGATATAAAAGTTGTTTTATACCAAACTGCTTACACATTTAAGCCTCTGAATCCCTCAGCTAGTTTTAGTGCCGCTCTGACAATGAAAAGGGCTAATTCAAGATCTATTCTTACATTTATAGCACCATAAAGAATGTTCAGAGTAAAGACTTCATTTGCATACATCATAAAAATAAAGAAAATAATTTGCATAAAAGGCTGTGCATGTAGCAGTGCTTTGACGGAATGAGGAACCCTGGGAAAGATGATTGTAAGATGTGAAAGAGGGGGCGGAGAGGAAGATGGCTTACCAAATGTAGGAAGGTTTCCAAGAGGTGGGATGCTCTGCATCTTTATATTGCTAAATCCTTTGGGATTTTGCAGTTTTGAGACAGACATGAGCTATAAAGATCCCTGGGAATCCCTCAAGAGGTGCTAGGCAATAGGTGGCAGCGTCAGGGGTGGATTCTCTGGACTGAAAGTGGTGATCAGTACTTTTCCCACTCTAGGTTTGTACTGGTCTGGCCAAATCTGGAGAAAAATCCCAGTGATTGGTTATGGATATTTAGCACACATCATTTGTCATCTGCGTCTGCATCCCAGATTTCTCTCTGGTGTGATTCAGTATTGCTCAAGTCAGTAGCCTGCATTGGAAGTGTGCTGATGTATTGTGCAAGGGGACAATCTGGGTCGGTGGCATACCTTTATAGTATGATGTAGTGCCCATTTAGGATTTTCTGCAGTTTTACATCAAGAACATGTTAAACAAAACTGGCAGCCTGCACTGATGGTGTTCATCTTGGTCATGGTTGCATTATTGCCATATTAACCTCTTTTTTCTTAGAAAGTAATTTTGCTTTCTGTTTTTATTATTTCTGTTTGCAAGTATTGTCCTCCACAGTACTCTACTAGAAGCAAATTTGAAGCCACAGGAGCACGAATTTTAGATACTAACAACAAACTGCTTCCTACAGCTTTTAAAAGTGCTTGGCCACTTTCCTGCTTTGGGGCTTTGAATATACCCCTTCGGATCTTCCCAGTTTCCCAAGTCTTTAGGGTAAGGTTTAGGTTTCCGTTCTCTCCCCTCTAAAATGAGGATTGTCAGAGACAATGCTGCACTCAGAAACAGTGTAAAAGGTGCTGTGTACATAGAATGGAAATACTTAGTCTTGAGAGCTAAGCGAAGCAGCCTGAAGAGTTATGTGACAGGTTGTGGCTGTCCTGTGGTCTCCTCTCAACCAGCTAATGAGTGTAAATCAGAATTGCTGTTGGGATGGAAAAGCCTCAGGAAATGCTTAAGTCCTATACTTGAGTAGTTATGTCTAACCCCGGGGTGATTAGCTGGTGCTATGGGGAAAATCACTCAATACACATCAGGGTTTCACAGCCCTCTCTGATCCTGCCCTCATGTAAAGGTTAATGGATCTATGAATTGCTGGAGTGCGCAGACCTTACCCGCAGACCATGCTGATGAGGCAGCCCATGAGGACTGCAGGTCCAGTAGCTGTCTGTCCACCAGACCACTGCTGCTATAGGGAAGGTGTCCCTGTGGATTCAAGGGAGGAATTCACAGGTTTAATTCATAATAAAGGCTGTGATTGCGTCTTCATATTTCAGTAGTTTCAGAAGACTGCAGCCATTAGAAATCACACAGAAAACAATTTGCAAGGTTTGGAGTTTCTACTTGTCTCAGCCCAAATCTTCATGTAGAAACCCCTCCTTCCCACCCTTTGCCTTGTAATTTAAATGGCAAGAAATGTGCTGTGCTTCACACATTGGGGCCACACGACATTAGCTACACACACATGCAGACACAGGGACAGCTGCATTTCAATAGAGAAGTAAAACCTATATGGCTTGACATTCAGTTTTAACCCGTTGGTATAAACCAGCTCATTGTGTATTATAGGATGATTGCAGCACAATTGCAGCTGCAGCAGCTGGAACTGGATCTCTTGAAGCTGAACAGCTGAAATTAGAAGAGTGTAGAGAAACTATGGGATGTTGTCACCTGCCTCTGTTCTCCGCTATTAAAATCATAGAATCATAGAATGGTTTGGGTTGGAAAGGACCTTAAGATCATCCAGTTCCAACCCCCTGCCATGGGCAGGGACACCTCACACTAGACCATGTCACCCAAGGCTGTGTCCAACTGAGCAGATCCGTGTCCCAGGTCCCCCTGACATGACAGGAACAAGCTCTGGGTCTCACACTCCTGCAAGCTAAAGAGCATCTTGCCTGACCTGTTATTTCTCCCTGCTCCATGATATCTTAGAGCTGTTGAGAGGAATCTCTATGAAGGAAATGGATAAAAGCAAAAGGAGTGAAGGAAGGAGGGACTGCAAAAGGCAGTTGTGTTTTGTGGGCTGTGATTATTCATAAGGCTTGTGAAAAATTCCATGCCATGCGTAGCTAGTTTGATTTGCTCCCCAGTGCTCCCCAGTGCATAGCAGTCTTCTTTATACAGCAGTTCTGTGCCTGAAAATTGAAAAGCTGATCACTGTTAGGATTTTTCTTTTTGCCATGTATGGTATCTTTTCTGCTTTGAAACAGAATCCCCTTTAGCTGATCACCAGCAGTGTGGTACTATGAACAAGACAGCCAGTTTGGGTGTGATGCTGGCAACACTAGCTAGTAATTTATACCATATTACACAGCAGGGCAGGAGCAGCTAATGAAGTGCTGCCTAAGTAAATAGTCATTTGTGCGACTCCAATTAAACCTTTGGAAGTATTTCCAGCAGAGCATATAGCACTAATGAATCTCATTATTACAAAGTGCCAAGCAGTGTGAAGTGGACAGGGAGACCTTGCCCGTCAGCCCTCTGTGGCCACAAATCATAGAATCATAGAATGGTTTGGGTTGGAAAGGACCTTAAGATCATCTAATTCCAATCCCTGCCATGGGCAGGGACACCACACACTAAGCCATGTCACCCAAATCTTGCAGCCATAACTTAGCATGGACATAGCTTGCACCATGAAGAGGAAGGATTCCTCGAGATGAGATCTGTGAAGTCAGGCTGCTCAGATGCAGCCACCTTGTCTCCTCCTCTTCTATCTGCCTCTCGTCCTGACTATCTCCGCCCTCCTCTCTTTCTCCATGAACTCACTTCTACTGTCTGTTCTCACGTTCTTCTGTCTCCAGGAAAAACTCTTATTCTCCTCATCCTTCCCCATCTCTGCTGAATGACGCGAGAGAAATAGAAAATGAGAATATCCAGAACAACAGAGACCATCCCTTGGCCACTTCTGCCTTCTTTGCTAGAGATAATGCAGGAACCATCAAGCCAAATAATCTCAGTCTGTGAGGTTTCTATCACTTTTCCTTCCCTCTTCTTCACCTTATTAATATTGCAGCTGTCTCACTCTATAACCCCATGTGTTAGCTTTACCCGGGCACGCAGCTCTGTGCTAATCAAAGCTTCGCCTCCTGATATTTTTCCCTGTCCAGGCTGGAACAGAGAAAATGAAATCTCAACAGCAAAGCACACACACAAATCGTTAATATTTGACCTCTGGAAAGGACTCATTTATTAAACATTTTCTCATCCCTTCAGGGTATTCAGAGAGACAGTTTCTTTGTGTGTTGCTTTGGCAGTAATACTAGAGCGTTTCCCCATGGGCTTCTCTAAGTGATCTCAAGTGTACATTAATAGCCCTTTGCCTTTGGCTTTCATGAGTATAACACACACTTAGTCACAGGATCCCCTTTGGATGGTGTGGACTTTGTAGGTGGGGGGTGGTTTATCATTTTGGGGGTTTTTTTTCTGTTTCTTTTAGCTCTTGTTGGGAGTTTTGTGTTTGTTTTCCTTTTTTTGTGTGTGTACAGCTTACAAGAAGACAGTTTGTTACTCTTTCAGTATGAAATATAGGAGCCTTCTGCTGCAGCTCTGGAGTTTTAACAGATGGAGAATATTAAACTCTCATATCTGTATCTATCTATGTATTTCAGAGTGTAAAAGGATTGATTGCCACAGAGCAAGACACTAAAAGCTGGTAGTTGCTTTTTCTCATACGGAAGCACGTTTCCCCCCCGATGGTAAATGGCTCCAGGAAGACGCTGACACACTGATCGTCTACTCATACCATTCTGGGTGGCGGATGCCCTTATAGACAGTTCAGAGATTGAAGGGCCTGGAATTACATATTAAAGAAAATTAAAAATCCAATCAAAACAACATAATAGAAACAGGAACCAGAAGTGCAATTGCTACACTGAGCACTAAATCCTGAATGGGTCTGTTTCAACAAGCTGTTTGTCAAAGTTAACAGAAGAAACTTTCTCCATTCTTGGGTTGAAAGAGGGAGATTTCTGATGTTAGAATCAGTGGCAAGAATAGTTTCCACAGCTTGAAGGTGGAGTATTAACTGTAGAGCAGTCTCTGGTCCCCACAGCAGCGTGGGATGTGGGACATTTTTAGTCCCCATGTGTCAAGATGATGCAGGAAGACTTCTTGTGTTGGAGAGGGCCTGTCAGGGAGGACTGGCTAGTTTGGTCGTGCTTGTATGGATTTATATCCTCTTTGTTCCCCTCAAAAGCTCTATTGAGTATCTGGATGACCTCTAGGTAGGATCAGACCCAAGGGACCTGCGTACACCAGTTTATGCCAGAGAAAAAAGGACAACACAAGTAGCCACCTTCCTCCTTCCCAGTTACAATCCCAACCTCAACCCAGTCATCCTGAAAGACCAGCACTTTGCTTACACTGCCATGCAACAAAGCACTTGTCAGGGGCAGGAGTCAATGTCTTCTCCACCTCAGAGCTGCCCTGCCACGTACATGCCATGACTCAAAGGAGCGCAGGAGCAGATCTCTGTGCAGCACTGAGCCCATGAAGCAGCAGTTAGTGATGATTTCTAAGTTCCCTTGGTTAAGCATTCGTTGTATGTCACCAGCCCACTCTTTCCCTCCACCCCATCCCTCAACAGCCAGTTCTTTCTTGAGATCTATTAATATCCTGTGATTTACCTATATATAAAGTATGTTACTTTCTGATTCCCACTGGGCATATGGAACAGATGTCCCTTTTCAAGGAATTTATCAGCAATTACATATAATGCAGTGTAAATAGGTTTCCCAAGACCTTCAATTATGCTCATTAGCTTGAAGCTAATGAGACATGGGATCAAATTTAAATCCACCAGCCAATAAATTTGGGGATGAAGAGTCTTGCTTAGGTCCAAACTACAACAACTGAATGAAAAGCCAGTACAAGGCACTCTAGATATTTGAGGCAAAGCTCCTCAGGATTTTACTAGGAGCTTTGCATGAACTGGGATTATGACTTGAGCTCTCATATTTTTACCCTAGACATTACTCAACTTAGTCTCTTTTTCCTTTAAAGGGGCTGCTATTTTAGACCCTCAGGAGAGTAAAGTCTTCAAGGAACACCCTTAAGGGAAATCAGGGCAACACAAATGTGAAGATTCTGTTTCTGGGGAGAGAGCATGTTTTTAGCTGTGGGATACCCAGCTATATTTAGTTGCACATAGAATCATAGAACAGTTAGGATTGGAAAGGACCTTTAAGATCATATAGTTCCACCCCCTCTGCCGTGGGCAGGGACACCACACACTAGACCATGTCACCCAAGGCTCTGTCCAGCCTGGCCTTGAACACTGCCAGGGATGGGGCATTCACCACTTCTCTGAGCAGGCTGTCAAACATTTATACACACATACATGCTCACATGTATGTCCTTTTGCCTTAAAAATTAGAAATAGCTCAACAGAGCAGTTTCATCTGTGGCTGGCTGTTAGTAAGAACAAGGGAGAACGGGGGCTGATAGGCAGAGAAATGTTTCGTTAGCCTTCTCGGTTCCTCATCTTCAAGGAGAACATGTCTACTGGTCTACTTCAGACGTATCTGAAGATAACTGACATGTATTTAATATGCTGATTTTTGTTGTTGGATCTTGGCTGAAGCGACGAAGGAAATGAGACGGGATTAAATACATACCAGAGAGATAAAAAAGGTATGTCTAGTGCAGCAGCCTTTGAAGTCTGTGGGAGGTATGACTGTTCCCTCCAGCTCAGAGTTTGTATCAGATTATTTAATTCGTTTTAGGGCTGTATATTAGCAGACTATTTTAGTAGTGCAGCTTTGTGCAAGTAAGTCAATGAGCAGTCTGTAGCAGAACTACTGTTATACTTCTGCTCTCTGTGTCATGATCAATAATATATCACCAACTCCACTGCTCAGTGTAAAGTGAAAGAACATTTCTCCCAAAAGACATTCTAACACTGTAAAACCTTTTCTTTTTTTTCTTGATATACATACAGAATAGATATGGAGGTGGATTCTATTTTGCTAGAATACATAGAATCATAGAATCACAGAATGGTTTGGGTTGGAAAGGACCTTAAGATCATCCAGTTCCAACCCCCTGCCATGGGCAGGGACACCTCACACTAGACCATGTCGCCCAAGGCTCTGTCCAACCTGGCCTTGAACACTGCCAGGGATGGAGCATTTACCACTTCTCTGAGCAGCCTGTGCCAGTGCCTCAGCACCCTCACAGTAAAGAACTTATTCCTTATATCTGACGTGAACTTCCCCTGTTTCAGTTTGAACCCATCACCCCTTGTCTTATCACTCCAGTCCCTAATGAAGGTCCCTCTCCAGCATCCTTGTAGCCCCCTTCAGACCCTGGAAGCTGCTCTGAGGTCTCCACACAGCTTCTCTTCTCCAGGCTGAACAGCCCCAGTGTTCTCAGCCAGTATAAAAGCAAACGAAAGGGTGTTAGTTCAGGAGGATATTCCATGGCCACATCCAAGAATAAAAGGCATCCTGGAAAATTCCAGAATGTGTTTTTTTAAATATCATCATCCAGTGCAAGGTGCCCAAATTCACTTTAGCAGTGGATTGTTGTTATTAGGAGTTGCTATAATAAGCAGAATCAACTAGCAGCTATTTCCTAATGGAGTTTTATAATTGCTTGTTGGATATTTCTGGGTTTTGGCTCAGAGTCTTTTATTCTTGTTGCTAACAGAAAAAGTGTAATGACAAATAGTTGCAACCTACTGTGGAGGACAACATCCAAGTTAGGAGAATATGTAATGAGTGTTTTCAACTCACATTCTCTTACACTTTAGAAAATAAGTCTAGTGTTTAAAAGGCTCCATGCACCACAACTCAGTAATTGGCAAGAGAGGATGTAAATACAACATTCCGCAAGCAAAGTTGCACATTTCAGATTCCTCTGTAAAAAGAACAGGCGTTCTTTGTCACATGTTCATAACTTCTTTCCACTACTCAATAACCATTTGATATCAGGCAGTCTGCAGGATCTTACTCTGCCTTACATGGAAGGATGTTCCTTTGTGGTCTCCAGAGTATGGTGCAGGCACAGATGCCCAGTGCTCTTCCACATTTTAAGAGTTAGGCTGGGCAGGAATTTAATGATTGTAGGACAGGGTGACAGAGGTGCTTTTCCAGTTGACAGGGAAGAGATTCCACATGAAGGTGCCCACTAGGCTCGAAGGGTCACAAAAATGCCTGTTTTCAGGCAGCTTCCATCCACCATATGGTGCAGCAGCCTTCAGAAGTATCATTATGAACAGGTCATATCTCACCTAACTTTAGATGGTTAGTGTTGGTGTGTGTACTTGGTATCCAGGGGTGTCTTAAGTTCCTGTGCAAGTCATTGCCATTTAAGATGGAGGTCATGTAATCAAATGGAAGCATCTGGGTGAGAAGGTTCAGCCATAAACTCCACTGTTCACTAGCTTGTCACTGAGCATTAAGTGTGCTCAGGTCAGGAAGAAATGGGAAGGGAAAGGGAAAGGGAAAGGGAAAGGGAAAGGGAAAGGGAAAGGGAAAGGGAAAGGGAAAGGGAAGGGAAGGGAAGGGAAGGGAAGGGAAGGGAAGGGAATGGAAGGGAAAGGGGGAAAGGGAAGGGGAAGGGAAGGGGGGAGAGGAGAAGGGAAGAGGGTATGGAAAGGGAAAGATAAAGGGAAAGAAGAAGGAAGGGAAAGGGAAGAAGGAAGGGAAGGGGAAAGGGAAATGGAAAATCATGCACTGTAGCTTTAGCTGTCATCATTTTTCATTGCAGACATAGGATTTCATGCCAAATTGCAAAGCACAGCAGATCCTCATTTGTGTGCTTTTTTGCTTTTTCAGAGAGGCTGAAATTCAAAGGAAATCATCTGACCTTACATGTGGTGGTGTGCTCTGCTAATTTCAACCCTCTTTTCAGTAAACTCACAGGTACTGAAAGCAAAGCCCCTGTAGAACTGACAGCGTCAGTTTACTTAACCTTCTGGAGGCATCCAGGAGTTTATGCTCCAACATGAGTATTTTTAAGGTACAAAATCTTGCTTTCTAGTTCACTGAATGCAAGGAGGGCCTTTTGTTGATGTTACCTGCACTGCATCTTCAGGGAAGACAGCAAGTTCATAAGTGGTTTGTGAAATTCACATCCAAAAGTCAGGGAAAGCAAAGAAGCAGAGAGATAAAAAGATAAAGCATTCCTGACAGTGCAAAGTTCAATATTACAAACTGGAGAGGAAAAAAACCTCAAAGGAATGATTTTAAACTAGAATTAAGTCTGTTATTTTCTCCAATACTTGCATATTCTTTATGCGGAGTTCAATTTTGGGGAGATTATTAATCTGTTAAGTGATTAATGTGAGATTCTATTAGAACAGACAGGTTTCTCCTAACAGATATCTTGGTTTATCTCATCTCTGCCAACTGCAGTGTTGAATTTTGAATGTTTAAATTCTATTCTTCATGGAGGAAAAGGAAACTTTCTATTCTTCTTGACAAGCATCTAATATTGCTTTGGAGGCACACTTGAATATCTGGACTATATTTTGGCCACTAGAAATTCATTTTCATTGCTGAAAGATGCCATACATGATCCAGTGGATCTTGGGGAAAGTTCTTTACCTCTGTCTAATATTTTCTGTGTAAACTGAAGATACAACTTCTTTGGTTCAGTATGTTCATTCTTCAATTATACTGTAATGATTTGGGGGATGAGATGACACATTGTTTAGAAAACAAATGGTCAATTAAGGTTAGATCTTATTATACAAAGCTAAAATCAAGCAATATCTGAGCGGTTTGCTTCATTTACAAGGATGCTGGAGACAGACTCTTCATCCGGGACTGGAGTGATAGGACAAGGGGTGATGGGTTCAAACTGAAACAGGGGAAGTTCAGGTTAGATCTAAGGAAGAAGGTCTTTAATGTGAGGGTGCTGAGGCGCTGGCACAGGGTGCCCAGAGAAGCTGTGGCTGCCCCATCCCTGGAAGTGTTCAAGGCCAGGTTGGACGGAGCCTTGGGTGACATGGTCTAGTGTGAGGTGTCCCTGCCCATGGCAAGGGGTTGGAACTGGATGATCTTAAGGTCCTTTCCAACCCAAACCATTCTATGATTCTATTATTTATTATTTTTGAAGCAAAATAACATTGCTAATGGAATTCTAATTGATTTTTGTTTTATTCTGAACAGGCCTCAGGAATCTTATGGTAAACTCTGATCTGATCTAAGCCAGCCAAAATGCAGTCCTGCACATAGGCTGAGTATTTTTAACTAACCAGACTTCATCCTAGGCCTTTAAAGGAACAGTAGTCCACTGATTGATTGTCTCCTGATGAAATCTGTGGCTAAGCTTTCCAAGAAAACTATGTGAGCTTTGACTCCCCATAGTGTCATCTAAATGTTAGGATTTGCCTCTGCCAGGAAATGCCAGTTCCCTTGATGTCAGGCATGTCCTGGGGAAGCAAAAGGTAAAGGCTGTGTTATAAACTGAAGGTAATAAAGACATGAAATACTGCCTGGGTGATGCCAAAGCTTTGTTTTCAAGGGACATGCTTCTTCCTGAGTTTTGTTTGGGATTCATGAGCTACAGTATTTAATATAGGAATGCTTAAGTAACTTGAGTAATCCTTCCAAAGAAAAACCTGCATCCTACAATGTGCTGCTATGCAGAGATACTTGAGAACATTTCGGTAAGAGAAGCAGCATAGGATTTTCTCTGGTGCAGAAGAGATCTTTCACCTTTGTATCCCTGCATTGCACCACTCTTCTCTGGAGAAGTACCCAAGTGATTCAGGAATACAAACACTATTCAGGGTCAGTGGGGTTCAGTCAGTAACATTTGGTTGACTCAGAGGAGAAAATCAGAGACAAAGGGGAGCATCCATAAGATACCATGACCAATCTTAACCTAAATACTGGAGGCAGTGAGGAAAACCTCCCTCTGGTTCTGCCCATGTTTCGCTTGCCCATGACCTGTGCTGGTGCAGTTTCACATCTTCATAGCCTGCTTTAGTTCCTACTTGATCAGTGCTCTCCCTGAAGCCACAAATCCCTTTTTACTCGCTCAAAGTGAAGAAGTTAACCCAGGCTGTTATAAATAATAAGATTTTGAAGAGTTATATTTGCCAAGTGTGTTTGTTCTTTTCTGAGATGAAGATCAGAGCTTGTTTTGCTAGAATTTCTATTCCTCACAAAGCAAACTAAACTATTACTTCTTTTAGTTGTTTGTTGTTTTTCTTTTCAAGAGGGCTTCTGATGTTCCTTTTCCATCACATCTTTTTGCAGAATTACTCCACTTCCCATACACTTTAATGTCTTCAAAACTGGCCAAATTCCTCACTGAGCTATGTGTTTAAGCTGACTGCATAAAACAGGAGAAAGAAGAAATGTGATAACTATTGAGCGGAATATTCTCAGCCTTTAATCTGGCATTGATTTAAGCCTCACAATGAAAATGTAAGTGAAGAAACACAAACGAATTTGCTTACATAAAACTCACTTCTTATTAAAAGTGATAAGCAAGGTCTGGGAGAAACATTTATGCAATTCATCTTCTTTGATTATTTCTTGCCTGGGTAGGCAGGAAAGAAATCGTATAAGAGCCTTAACAGCCTAGCACTGAGAGATGGCACGAAGTGGATGGGCATGTTATGAGAGGGAGGTCAACATGTCAAACCTTGGATCTCAGACCTGCCTGGTACCATGCAGAGTGTGGCAAAGGGATCCCCAGTGCTTGGCTTGTTCTACAACGTGGCATTACGACTTTAGTAAAGGACTGACAGTATTTGCACAGTGCCTTGCTATTCCAGACCCCTTTTTTCCTGGCCTATAAGTACTATCATAAGCATGATTAACAATATTTATTATAAGTGCACATTATATTACGCATTTTATGAGGCTTCTACAAATCCATGGTCTTTAAAACGTGCATTTCAACTCAAATTCCACCTCAGCCAAAACAATGAGAATTATTATACTGCAACACCACAAAAACAAGGAAAAAAAAGATTTTATTTTTCAATAACACTTTATTTTCTGCAGATGGAGTCACAAGGGATCTTTTTATTTGATACAACTGCTTTCACTATAATTTTCCACTCATCTGTCTTCCCAGGGATCATATGCACGTTGTATGTGTAAGGATTGCACTCCTTGCTAGTGGCATGCACCCACTTCTGGGTGGAAAACAGAAGCTTTTTATTCACATATCATTCCCTACCACTGGAAACTATAGGTCAAAATCATATGGCTGTACATTATCTGTCTTTTTACATGTATTTTTAGAGACCAACATCCAATTGCTAAGTCAGCTACAAAAATAGTTGTTTTATGATAACATTCAAGCATTTTTAGATAAGGAAATTAAGCTGATGGGATGCATGTAAAAATCAGTAAGCTCTTTGATATATTATCACATGGAAAGTGAGTACTTAATATGGAAAAGCTAGAGATTACAGAAGATGCTTTAAAGTGGGTAATACACTGATTTAAGGGGAGACATTGAGAGATGATCAGTAGCTGCTGGACTTGAATCAGTTGTACAAACTGGGACTAATCTTATTTAGTATTTTCACAGTATGTTATTTTACTTCCGTGCACAGTCAGGACGTACTGATAGTTCAGAGGGAAAAAAAAAACAGATATCACAGAGGAAGAATAGTTTTTCCTATGTTAGTAAAGCAGCAAATATATTTCCTAACGTAAAGTACCAGGTTGTTCACTCAGGGACTTACAATTTCCACTGTAAACGATGTCACGTCAGATGAAAATGAGAAAGAAAAAAGCTTGTGCATCCCAGGCAGAGAATAAATTTTTAATGCACAGGACTATGAAAAGATACATGTGGCAATAGAATGTGGTAGGCAAAGTATTACTAGTGCTAAGGAGGGACTGCTGCCATAGTACCAGATACTGTAGGGACTTTAGAGTATGGTCTGTCATTCTGAGCAACAAAAGTGAGTTCAGATAAGAGCAGAGCTTAACAGAGCTACTGGTATGGTGGGGAGAGAGGAGATGTTACCTGAAGAAAGGCATTTATACCTGCTGCAATCTGCAGTTTAGCATTGAAACGTGCTGGCTCGCTTCTTATTGACTATATAAGAAACTATATATATGACTATATATACTGACTATATATAATGGAAATACTGGCAGTGCATGGATAAAATTCCAGCATGGACATTCACCTTTTGCTTTCCAGAGTAGCTGCCAAAACCAGAGCTCCTTACATGGCACTTCAGCAGAAACACTAGTAAAGATTGTCTCTATATGGCATGGTAGCATAGCAAAATAAGGGGTGAAAAGAACTGTTTATCCCTAAGATCAATGCTATTGTAAGAACAGAGAGTAATAAAATGCTCATCAATAAATTTATGTTGAACTTGGGTTAGTACTGTCCAGGGAAGACCATCTGACTAGGGTTTAGGTGGAGCCTCATAAGCTCGCAAGCTGGCAATAATAGCAGGAGACAGAGCACCAATGGAGATGTCCCTTTCAATATGTGCTCCTAAATAAATCATAGTAGCAAACACGTATCAAGAGAAGTATCTCAATGTCCCTTCTCCAGTTCTTAATTCTGCTGTACTCTCCACTACTCCTGTGGCAGTTCTCCCCATACAGTTTTAGTGGTACCTGGGGCTGCCATGGGATGATTTCTTGTCACTTTCATTCCTTTATGCATTTGAAGTACCAATGTCTCAGTGAAATAGCCAAGCATAGTGAAATACCCAAGAAGTGTGATTGTGTGACACAGTTCTCTTCAAAAAGAGGTCATTGTACCCAAAAATTCAGGAAGAAACCTACTTAATAATGTTGTTTGAACTGTTCACAGCTGCGGGGAACTGTGAATCTGTTCTGCCACCAGCTGTTCTGAAACCAGCCTAGAGAAAATATGGCTCATATATATGAGCTTTGGCTTATGTTTGATTTGTTTCTTTGTGTCGTACAAACCCAGTAGTTTCTAGTAAAAGAATCTGACACCTTTTTCTTCTTTGCATAATTCGTTACTTTTGAAATTCATCTTACTTTCAAGACTGTCGTCTCTGAGTGGTTTTTGTTTAGGATAGTTATCCCTGTGTTTTCCCAAGCTTTGATTTGTTCGGATTTCAGTGCATCTTACCTGTGCATTAGATTTCATGGGTAATACTTCGAAGAAGGCCATTTATTTTATTTAATGATGCAATTACAAAGGTATCTTGTTTATTACATTAGAGCCCACATCCACGTCAGGCTTGTCTTCAGGAGAATTAGCATCATTTGTCTTATTCGGGACCTGTAACTTTACGCCTCAATTACTCTGTACTATTGCGTAAGCAACATTGCCAGGATCTCTATTAGATGGGGACACCAGGTGACTTAAGGATATTTAATACCTTGGCATTTTCAGCTGCAGAGCACTTGGTCCTATTATTAATCAAGGCTCCAGAGCCCTATTCATCTCCTGATTAAAGATTTCAGCAGAAGGGAATCATGCACGCTTTAAGTACAGTATTTTTAATTAGGGACAAATTCAGCATATCACTGTGCATTACTTCTTTAGTAGGTGCAATTAAAGAGCTGATCTGTAACGAGCCCACTTGGAAAAATATTCCTCTTTAAACCCTAGCAGCCTGCTCCTAAAAAACAGACCAAAGGAAATGGGGCATAAAATCTATCCCTTGGAAACGTGGATGGGAAATGTCTTGTGGTCACTGTGACCACCTGAAGGCTGAACACCTTTAAGGAACGAAGGTTTAGTCACACTACATAGTATGCAAATGCACACTCACAGAGTCTTCGTGCAAGCTAGAAGTATGAGAGTCACTTCAGTTTAAGAAACTTTATGAATTATCTATAAAAGCAGTAGGATTTGCTGTAGGTAACTTTAATGATCTAAGTGTGATATATCTAGTTCAAGCTAAATTATCTAGGCTTCTAGTGAGAGGACAAAGACTCCTCCAGTTAGGCATTTATCCCATCATATAAGTGTTTGAGACTGGTTATCAATGCACACCACACATGGCAACTAAGCTCCCCTAAGATATGAGATGAAGCAAAGGAAGAAGGGTTTATATAACCAAAAAGGGTAAATGACTGAATGCTTTAGAAATCCAGTAAAGGAATTTGTTCCATGTGCAATCAGATGCCCCTCTGGCTTGCATATGTTAATAATTTTCACAGTGGCTACTACAGCTTTCTTTGGGCTGATGCTTCTCTCAGCTTTCCATCCTCTCATCACAAGCTTTTCCACTGAAAAAGAAATCCATCTTCAAAGATTAACTATATTGGGTTTGTAAAGCTTCTGTGGTGGTATGAACATCATCATGAAGCACAGTTGCAAATGAAGGGTGCATGATACAGAACTGAGATGGAAAGTTTCTCCAAAGTGGTATGGATTTTAGTTGAGATAATGTATTTAAGCATTACAAGCCCATTATTATGGGGAGCATGTGCACCAAAACCAAATTAATGTTGTTTTGCTAATTTGCTTATGGTTCCTCACGACAGATTCATTTTCTGTAATCTGCTTGGAGCTGACTGGTATGACCTTGACTTTTAGGAACCATCACAGGAGTTTTGAGTCCTACTCAGTGCTTAGCTCAAGGGTTCTCCATTGCTAGAGTGAATACTAGCTTAATATAGTCAGGTTGGAGGAGCTGAAAAGCTACCACACCTCAGCTTCCAATTAGCAGTTTTAGATGAGATGCTATAAATGAACGTTAGTGTTCCCGGTTTGTTCCAGCATGAAGAGTAACAGGGACAGCATCTTAACTTAGGAAGCACCAAGTAACAGGGACAGCATCTTAACTTAGGAAGCACCAAGTAGGACCTGAGGAACAATAAACCCACTGGTTTCCATGAAAAGAAGGTGTCTAACCACAAATGTAACTGTTCCTTTAATGGATGCTCACAGGGTAGCTGAGGTGTCTGAGGCACTGGTTTATAGAGAGTTAATGATGAATACCAGACTAGCTTAATATGTTGGAGATGTAAATCCACACCATGTAAATACTGTAACTGAACTGGAGAAAGCTTAACTGGGAATTAGCTGCTACTCTCATTATTTGCACTGAGGCATTGGAAGGAAAATGAATACAATAAGAGCTTCCAAGAAAGGTATACGGTAATTTACAGAAAAGCTCAGGCTGTGGTTCTGGTATTTGTGGTTTGAACTATTAATATTGCATTTAAAAAGCTGTTTCAATGCAGTGCAGTGTACCTATTGTCTAAAGACATTCATCTGGTTTAAATCTGTTCAAAAATTGGCTGGAGTAACTTTGCCATGACAAACTGTATGTCAGACATGGATTGACCAGCCCCGTTAAGTTTCTCTTTTTAAGCAGATGCCACATGAAGACAGCATGAACTGTTTCATTGGACAGTTCAAGAGAAACGTGAAACAGAAAGATTCAACAGAAGAATGAACTTAAACAATGGAGATTTAGGTTGGATATAAGGAAGAAATCCTTTACTGTGAGGGTGCTGAGGCGCTGGCACAGGGTGCCCAGAGAAGCTGTGGCTGCCCCATCCCTGGCAGTGTTCAAGGCCAGGTTGGACACAGGGGCTTGGAGCAACCTGCTCTAGTGGAAGGTGTCCTTGCCCGTGGCTGGGTGATCTTAAGGTCTTTTCCAACCGAAACCATTCTATGATTCTATGAATGCAGTATTGTAGTCTGATCTTTCTTTCCTCATCAATGGCAAAGGAAGGCTGAAGAACACAATGAATATTACTGCAAACAGAGGTGGAAGAGAGAGCAGTCACTGGCACAAACCAGCTTCATTATAGCAAACATTCAAATGCTGGCAGCAGTTGCTGAGCCTCAGATCCTGAATTTCTTTTTTGGAGAATTGTCCCTACAGGTGTGGAAAATAATATTTTAGTTTATTACTTTTCTTTTATTAATTTAAAAGTTAAATAATTAAAACTAACTAAATGATTTTAACAAAATGCATCAGCACATTAGGGTAAAGGGAGAAACATTTACCTCAGTAGGAAAAGTACTTTCAAAGGCAATCATTCCTGTTCAATTAGCCAAAATTGCTTTAGGGAATTAGGATGACAGCTGCAGAAAATAAAATGTGGGTGAGAATGTACTGAGAGAGTAGTAGTAGATAGGGAGCTATCTCAAATTTGGTTGATTCACATAGTGTTTCTGCATAGGGGTTTACTATGTATGGGTTTGAAGACGTTGCTGGAGCACAACAGGGACAGGCATGTAATGATACATCCCTAACACCACTTTCCCTGAGCTACATAGCTCAGGCACTCTCTTAACTATGTTATCCATGTGCTTAATAGTCTGATGGAAATATACATTATTTTTTTACTTCCATGGTTTTTCTACTTACATTTTGCATCCATGTAGACATTTAACATCTATCTCTTCTATGTTAATGGTTTCCACAGTCTGGATTCATGTGACCAAAAGAAAAATCTTTCCTTGTATTTCACACTTCCCATATGATACTTCTGCGTGATGCTCGGTCATTCTTGTGTCAATGATCTGAGTGGGGAAAGAAACACAAAATACATCAACAAAAAAGCCACCAAAATTTCCATCCCCAGTTTGTCTAAAACGTGGAAGGGAGCTGATCCACACACTAATTTGGAAGTATAAAACAGTATTGGGGTAAATGATCCTTTCTCTTCATCAGGGACTGTAGTGATAGGACAAGGGGAAATGGGTTTAAATCTGAACAGGGGAAGTTCAGGTTGGATCTAAGGAAGAAGTTCTTTACTGTGAGGGTGCTGAGGCACTTGAATAGGTTGCCCAAAGAAGTGGTAAATGCTCCATCCCTGGCAGTGTTCAAGACCAGGTTGGATGGAGTCTTGAGTGGCATGGTCTAGTGTGAGGTGTCCCTGCCCATGGCAGGGGGTTGGAACTGGATGATCTTAAGGTCCTTTCCAACCCAAACTATTCTATGATTCTGTGAAAGCATCCTGCACCCCTCCTTGTGAACCTGAGGCACCAGAAGAAGTATAATACCAAAGGTTGGCATACAATGAAATTTCTGTCTGTAAACCATTGATAAGGATATTTCATGGAGATACAGAGTTTCCTACCCCTGCTAAAGGTGTGTGTCTGAATTTTGCACATGTTATCTTTGGATAACATGTCCCAGACAATTTCCCAGTGCTGTTGCATAAATGGGAGCTAGACTATAGGTGCTACTAGTGTTTGCCCATGGTATAAAGGCAGGAGGTAGTATCAGTGCAGAAGGGGAAGGAGAAAGAAAAAAGTGGTCCTGAGGACAACAAAGACATGAAATGTAATATTAAACATCATGCATTTGGGGATGAATATTAAAGAAAATGATCTTGCTATCATATAATTTAGCCCATATTATCAAAGACAGCAAGTGGGATATGAGCCAAGGATTAGGATGGTGAAGAGCTGAGTTCCAATCATGGCTCTGCAAATGGCTTGCTGTATGCCCTTAGGTAAATTCTCTACCTTCTCTCTTACTGCTTCTCTTTCTGCATTAACAGGATAATAATATTTAGATGAGCTTTGCAAGGACTAATTAGTTAATGATTATAAAGTGCTTGAATATGTAAAGTGCAATGCAAGTGCTAGGGATTATCATCATCTTGAAAATAATGAAGAATGTTTATTAGTTAGTTATTGTGATGATTTCTTTTAAACCTCTTTATTGCTAAGTGTATAAGAGGCTGTCATCCATAAAGTCGGTTTTCCAAAGGGATTTAAATGTGATGGGGTGGAGGAACGGTTAGGAGGCACAGATACGGTTTGAACAGGGAGTATAAGCATGCCAATTCCTACCTTAACATGACAGCCAGCAGTCCAGGCTGCAGAACAGTGAACAGCAGCATCTGTAGTCTCCGGTCTGTGTTTTGCCATTTCTATGACCTTGCACTGCCTGCTTGTTGGGTACAACTGCTCTTCAAATGTGCAGTGCTCTACATACTGCCCCTCTACAGTCAGTTAAGGGTTCCCTCTGGGCACCCATAATAAGAGCACAGAAAGAATCTCCCTGGGACTAACTTGTGCCCATCACCTCTTGTCTTTTCCAAGTGGCTCCTTGTAAAGCAGGAGTCACCATCTTCTTTGTAGCCACCCTTTAAATACTGGAACATGGTGATAAGGTCTCCTCTGAGCCTTCTTTTCTGCAGGCTGAACAAACCCAGCTCTCTCAGCCTTTCCTCAATGGCTTCGCATTCACTTGATCATCTTTATAGCTCTTTTCTGCCTGTCCAAATCTTTTTTGTGTAGCAGGGACCAAAACTGGTCACAGTTCAGGTTCTACTCACAGAATAACTGTGTTTGTGGCATCTCTGGAGATTGCATAGTCCAAGCCTCTGTTCAAAGTAGTGTCAGCTAGAGCAGGTTGCACAGGCTGATGTTCAGCTGGGGTTTGAACGCCTCCAGGAATGGAGACCCCACAACTTCTTTAGGCAACCTGTTTCTCTGTTGTGCACCTTCATAGAACAACAACAACAAAAACACCATTTCTTGTGTTTAAATGGAATTTCCCATATTTCAGTTTGTGCCCATTGTTCTGTCACTGGGCACCACCGAGGAAAGCCTGGCTCCATCTTCTTTAGGTCTTCCCTTCAGGTATTTATACACATGCATAATATGTATAATAATACCCCTGAGCCTTCCCTTTTCCAGGCTGAAAATCTGAGCTCTCTCAGCCTCTGTTTGTATGAGATAGTCCACTCTTGTAATGAACTTAGTAGCCCCATGGTGAACCTGTTCCAGTATGTCCATGTCCATCCTTTCTGGGCAGCCACGCACTGGCCACAGCACTCCAGATGTGTTTTACCAGGGCTGAGTATAGGGGAAGGATCATCTCCTTTCACCTGCCGTAGTGACAGGATAAGGGAGAATGGGTTTAAATTGAAACAGGGGAAGTGCAGGTTAGTTATAAGGAAGAAGTTCTTTACTGTGAGGTGCTGAGGCACTGGCACAGGGTGCCCAGAGAAGTGGTGAATGCTCCATCCCTGGCAGTGTTCAAGGCCAGGTTGGACAGAGCCTTGGGTGACATGGTCTAGTGTGAGGTGTCCCTGACCACGGCAGGTGGGGTGGAACAATATGATCTTAAAGGTCCTTTCCAATCCAAACCATTCTATGATTCTATGATAATTCAGGTTGGAAGAGACCTCAACAGATCTGTAGTTCATCCCCCTGCTCAAAGCCTGTTGCTTCTACCTCCTGAGTACTGCATTTTTACATTGGATCCCTGTCATGAGTTTTCTGCTGTCCTGGTTTAAGCCCAGCTGGCAACTAAGGACCACATAAAAGTTGCCTTCAGTGACATGGTCTAGTGGGAGGCATCCCTGCTCGTGGCAGGGGGTTGGAACTAGATGATTTCAAGGTCCTTTCTAACCCAAACCATTCTATGATTCTGTGCCTGGGCACGGGACACTTTGAATTTGAAAACCTACTTTCAGGATGTTTAGCCCAATTTCATTTATTACAGTTATCTTTGCTGGGCCCTTTAGCTGGAGGGACATAACTGTGCGGGAGAGACAGCATAACTCCCAGTGTGAGCTGATACAGCACTACACTGAGCAGGTTTATACTCACCAGCCCAGGATCTCTGGAGCAGTTACAGGCGTGTTCTACATTTCCTCTAACATCCTAATCCTTCTAGAGCACTTTTTGCTATCAACCCCCTTAAGAGTATGTTAATACTTAACCTGTAAAAGCTCTGCTTATCTTCCTCCTGCCCTCCCACCATCCCGAACAGAAAACTGCTGACAAGTCTCAGGATGAGATAAATTTGCTCATGGGGTTGAGGGAGAAGGAAAGAGACTTAAGCTGACAGCCTTGATCTCCTCCTGCCATCCTTATCCTCCAGACAGCCCTTCAGATCTCCAGCACAAGCTGCATGTGGAACAACTTTTACATGACAGCGTTTGCACTGCTGAATCCTTCCCATTAGCCTCTTAGAGAGGAAACTGGATTTACTTCCACTTCTCTGAACTTCTCTTCTGGCAGCGCAGCCCAGCCCTCTGCTCTCCTGCACACCCTGTCAGATAGTGACAGCATGATCTACAGGCGGCTTCCAAGAGGGAGACTAAGCTTATAAGTGCCTTAAAATTTCACATGGAGATGGGTTTTCCATTGTAATAAGAGCTGACGATACCTTTTTTATAATCAAAATGCAAACTCCCACCGCTCACTGCTCAGGAGCACAATTGAGAGTGACAGAATTCATTACACAACGGAGACAGATGGAGTACTTTAAAAAGAACCATATATCAAGAACGGAGGTCTGCCAGTGTGTAGATAGTGGGCAAAAAAGCTTAAAAACTTCAATCCCCTCCATGCTGCTGAAAATTACCGATCTTCTTATCTTGGCAAAACCTTATTATGCAAATAGTTGTCAAGTGGAACACGCAAATTGGCAAAATTACTTCATTGTAGCACTTTTTACACTCCCTCCCAGGAAAGTCTGTTTTGCTCCTGTGATAAGTAAATGATTGATTACTCTTGCTGTTTCAGAATAGCAGAGTGGAAAATGATGTAGTAACAGCATCAGTGGCACAGGCTCCATTTAAACAGGGGGATGCTACCAACTTCGGAGTGTGCCACTTAAAAATGGATCTTTGCTTAATGATTCTGAAGGCATGAAGGTAAGTGGGTAGATAGATTTTTCAGATACCAAATGATTCCTCCCTTTTGCTTTCATCATTATGGACTTGGTAGTTTTCCAACAAGATATGGAACTAGCCATCACTTCTTCCCTGCCCAGAGCACTAGAGACTTTAGGTTTTTTTCTTCCTCTCAACAGTTTTCTCTGTGTTGCAACTTGGAATACTTAAGTCTCTCAGTTGTGGACTCAGTGATGAAATGTGTCCATTGCCTCAACATGAAGAGTATTATTGCCTTGGATTTTCTCTTAAGAAAGTAAGAACTGGAAAGAGCTAATGGGGCTGAACTGCATACTCCTGCTCTTCAGAAGTGTTCATCACTCCTCTCCAGAGCCGATTGAAACTGGCTGTTGAATCACCAGCACGATATTGAAAGATACTCTACAGTCAGACTTCTTGGCATTGGCTTTATACTGAATAATAAACAGCATCAGAGAGGAACCAGATGTAACATAAAACTACCTGAAACGGTCACTGCATTATTAAACTTATTGAGTATCATAAAATCCCAGACTGGTTTGGGTTGGAAGGGACCTTATAGCTCCTCCAGCTCCACCCCCCTGCCACGGGCAGGGACACCTTCCACTAGAGCAGGTTGCTCCAAGCCCCTGTGTCCAACCTGCCCTTGAACACTGCCAGGGATGGGGCAGCCACAGCTTCTCCGGGCACCCTGTGCCAGCGCCTCAGCACCCTCACAGGGAAGAGCTTCTGCCTAATATCTCGTCTTGATCTCCCCTCTGGCAGGTTCAAGCCATTCCCCTTGTCCTGTCCCTACAGGCCCTAGTCAAAAGCCCCTCTCCAGGTTTCTTGTAGCCCCTTTAGGCACTGGAGCTGCTCTAAGGTCTCCCTGCTGCCTTCTATTCTCAGCCTGTCTCCATAGCAGAGGTCCTTCAGCCCCCTGATCATCTTCGTGGCATCCTCTCTACTCGCTCCAAAGAGATCCACAGTCTTCTTATGATTGAGGCCCCATAGCTGGATGCAGTAGTCCAGGTGGGATATGCTGGTGATGCAGATGTGGGCAGAGTCCATCTGTCTTTCAGGGCAATAAGGATTCCTGGTGGTGTTGATAGCAATCTGTAGTGCAAATCACTGTTGAGAGTTTGCAGCTGTTCTTGAGCAAATAGATGCCTTCTTGGCTCCAAGGGATTACTAAACAACAGGGTGGGGGAAGACAAAAAAAGGGACCAGTTTTTCTCCTTACATCCCGCTTGAGTTGCTGTAGGTGACACTAAAGTGAGTGAAAAAGAAACCATGCTATTCTTTCCCAGAGCACGGAATGGAATAGCAACGAAAAAACATGCCCATGGGCTGACATTAAACCAGCTTTGTGGAGGGCAAGCAATGACCATTCATCTCCTGACATGCCTTCACAGGAAGAGAAATTCAGATTGCTTGCTTGTTCATCAAGCTGTTTGCAAGTTGCCATTGCTGATTTCTCCATCCATCTTGTTTATTTCTCTCACAAGGTGATAAAAGCAGAATAGTATCTGCTGACATTTTCTGGGCTGGACCAGCCAGGCCACAAGAGTAAGGATTTGGGTCCTTGCAGAAGTAAGTGGGGCTTTGTGTGAATGAAACAGCCTCCCTGCTTATGCATAGTTGTTCATGAGGTCTGTAGTTTGCCTGCAAAGGAAGTAGTGTGGCAGTACCTACCTTTACTGGAGAAATAATAAATGGTTTCTGTGATTCTAATTTCTTGATAAATGAATTCTGTTGTTTACACATAGAATCATAGAATCAACCAGGTTGGAAAAGACCTTTAAGATCATTAAGTTCAACCTTTATCCCAGCACCGCCAAGGCCACCACTAAACCATATCACTGAGGGCCTCATCTACACGATTTTTGAACATTTCTAGGGATGGTGACTCCACCACTGCCCTGGGCAGCCTGTTCCAATGGCTGACCACCCTCTTGGTGAAGGAATTGTTCCTAATATCCAATCTAAACCTCCCCTGCCGCAGCCTGAGGCTGTTTCCTCTTGTCCTACCACTTGTTACTTGGGAGAAGTAACCAGTAGCCAGCTCCTCTCTCCATCTTCCTTTTGGGTAGTTGGAGAGAGAGTGATATGGTCCCCTCACATCTACATGGTTTTGTCATCTCTCCCCAGTGTGATGCATCCTAGCATTGCAGACAGCACCACTTAACTACACTTCACATGGCTCTATCTAAATTGCATGTTTATTGAATACTTTATCTAAAATGTAGTCTAAATATAAATAAATAGTTTAATCTCAAATTACATATTTTATGAATATATTTACATAGAATACATTTACATGGTTTTGGTGAGTCTATTTGGAAATGGTCCAGCTAATGTTCAGGACAAGTGCAACATCTAAGCAGTACAGATGCCTTCCACTTTGCTCAAGCACACAACCCTGTTCCTCAAATGCTCTCTTTTTCCCTTCTTCGAGTTGGAGTGATGAAATCTATGCTTCTAAAATTCCACAGAATTTTGTATATGACATTGATAATCCGTCAGTTTTCATAACTAGTTAGATCATCTGTCTCATTGCTTATATATCAGTTCAATTATTTGTCCATTGAGTCTCGTAACTGTGTTTTGTAAAAGCATCTATTACCCTAAAGTGTCCAGGCTTAACTAGCAGACCAGACTCGGGAATTACACCATTTGTTCCAGTGGTTAACCAACCTTACAAGCACTGTACCTTGTTTCTAATTAGAATGTAACTGGTGTCTCTTTCCAACTACACACTCTTTTGAAGTCTTTTCCATCAGGTTGAAGAACCTTTGAATAGATGACACTTTTTTTTCTGTCCCTGCAAATATTTACAGATTATGACTTTCTGTCACTGAAAGGCAGTTTTACAACCCTTAAATAACTTTTCTTTACTAATCTATGTTGTGTTTCTTAGCATCCATTTTAGACTATGAGTACTATTTTGGTACCAATCTCCTCAATGTCACACACAGTCATGAAGTCTCCTTTCACTCCTAGTTGCCACAGTGCATGGCCAAGGTTTGCCTCAGACCTGTGGGATAGGATTTCACCAATAGCTCATCCTGAGCTGTGTATCTACTTTGACCCTTAAGTTCTCTGCACACTTTTGTTATTAAAATATAGTTTCCCGTTTCCAGTGTATATATTCACCATTCTCAGATGTTTGGGTTGGCATTTATCTGCATTGAAGTGCATTCGTTTGGAAGGTCTCTTAATATGTCTGTTGTCTTGTGTTACTGGCACAATTCATATCACTGGTACAAAGATCAGAAATGTAGGATCAGAATGTAGCATCTAGTGGCTGTTCATGAGAACCAGATTAGAATGTGTTCCATCAGTGTTCTTCTAAACAATAGCATGAAGAATTGCAAAGCTTTATGAATATGACCGTGTCCCAGGAAATGGATCATGAGGGGTTATTGGTGGGCTCAGATTTTCCTTGCCTTTCCTGAATTTGATTCCTTAGTGATATCTGTACTGGAAATATGCAAGCTTCTTCATTTGAAATGGAAACTGTGTTTCATGGAAAACTCTCAGTACTGTGTTTTCCATCAGTCTTATGGGCTGTGGAAGTCAAACACCTTATAATTGACAATTGGATTTTCATAGTCACCTTCAGCAACCAGTTATTTAACTTTTCAGATTGCAACCCAATAATTAAAATATTTAATGTTAAAATTAATACATACATAAATTAGCTGATACTGGGTCCATCCCCATTCTTTAATTCAATCTCAATTGAGTCCTGTGCTGTTGTATTCTTTTGAGGTCAAACAACACATTGCAATTACCTCTTGTGTTTCTTTGAGTAACATGAATACTTATCCAGCATTACGGAATTTCCCCTGTATCCCAAGATTTATTAACAATTGATACACCAGTGGGACAGGTCTACTTGGCTGTGTCCTTAGGAGCCCTTGGAAACGGACTGTCCAGGCTTGCTTATGAAAGATTGCAGAAGTCATTTAAAATCCTTCTGTGTTCCTAATCTAATCTATCAAGGGATAGAAGCACAACATCCTTCATTACCCAAATGTGCAACAGAAGCTTTCACTGAGTTTTTGTATCTTTGTGTCCTTAATAACAGTGTTCTCTCTTCACCCTAATTGCTCTGGGTTTCTTTTATTTCTTTCTCCCCACAATCTCCCAAAATTCTTTCTTTAGCTTAGCCAGGAACTGTTTCTACTTGTGCCTTTACCTTGTCTTTGTAATGAGTAGCTGTCATTAAACTCTGTTTATATTGCATTTATTCTTTAAGGCTTCACCTCTCAAGGAAATGACACATATTTAATCAACCTGTCTGCCAGCATCTATCATCAACTGAGGCTGGGGGATATTACAGATTAAGGTGGGTTTTGGGCATCCCTTATAGGGATTCAGGTCTATGGATATGCCATTGGCGATATCATTGTAAGAGCTCTGATTGATTACCACTGCAGGCACATATGCAATCTGCTTTGCATAAAACTAGAGGATTACAGGGGGCATTCATCCCCCATTTATAGTATGACTCCTTTGATTTCTAAATGATGCCTAAACTTCATCACTGAATCAGGATGAAGTTTGAGCTAAAACTGTGCGTGTTTTGATTGCAAAATCAAGACATGCTGGCCAGTTTATAGACTATTCTTTTAAGTTCTCTGCATTTTCTTTCTCATTTTTTGTATTTACATTCTTTCTGCTGTGGATTTTTCTCTGAACTTGCTCAGTTTTGGGATATGTGCCTTTCCGAGGCACCAGTTGTATACATAAGATGTTACTGATTGAGAATTGATTCCGGTTTTTGTATTGAATGTAGTCAAATCATGATCACTCATCCCTTGGAAACTACAGATTTCCAATCCAGTAAGTAATTCATCTGTATCCATTATGGTTAGGTACAAATAAGTCATTTTATCTTGGCTACACTAGCTTGACATGAAACATAGCAGCAGTAGTTTTTATGCATTATTAGTGGCTCTTTGCAAACGTAATCATGTTCCTTACAAACTGAAATTTCCCTTCACAGCATAGATTCTGGTTTTAATTTTTTACTCTCCTCTCATCAACAGGCGGGTTCTTAAGGAGTAACTTCATTGCCTCTTCTTTTCTTTTGATACTTAGAACAAATCCTCACCACTGTGTCTGCTCCTGGGCTCTGCATATTCAAAACTGTGAGTTATTCTGCAATGATGGCTCAGAAATAATCCTGCAATTCTGAATTATTAATAATTCTGTGAAACATTGGCTTTGACAAAGAGTTCTTTGTGTTCCCATCTCCACCCTTCTCACCTTCTTGAGCCTTGTTAAATTTGAAAGGACATAGCATCAGAAGTGATTTGTTTCTGGTCTTCTGAAAAGAATTCTGTAATTGTACTTTGGAACATGTTTTTACCTGCAAGAACTTTTAATTTCTGTTGTTTTCTAGACTTCCAGCAGAAACATACAAGCAAGTTAAAAGAATTCTTTGTCATGTCAGGTCGATCAGTTCAGGTCTGTAGAGTTAAAATTTGCTGCACATCTGCTTTTTACATATGCTCTCCTTGCATTTGGAACATAGTTGGCCAGACAACTAGAAAAGATTGTTTTTCCTCTGCATGTGCTTTACAAGCACACAATGCAACCAAGGGATGTTTGCAAGGCCAAATACTGACTTTCTGGGAAGGATGAGTGAGGGGTAAAACTCCCAAAGTGTGGTTCCAGATCACCAAGTGCCAGATAGAGATTAAATCCATTGCCCTCCTCTCCTCACAGGCTATCCCCTCCCCTTCCAAAGAAAGGGCTCAGCACCCACCAAGTTGCAGTACTGTAAGTCTCTGCAGCAGAAATGCCTACACATGCATAACAAATCCAGAACGCTATGTGTTCATCCTAGTGTTAGACCTCTGACTTGTCTCTGGCCTTTTATTGAGAGGACCCTGTGTCACGCGTAGAGATGCACTGCAAAATTCAATACCACCTTACAGCTATCATGTCTTGAATCATTTTAGCTGAGCTGCTGCGGAAAAGCTAGACATCATCAAGAGGTCAAGCCAGTTCCTTAACCAGAGAAATCTGCTTAAGAACAGCATCAGCATCTTCATTGACTGTCCTGGTGAAGATTAAGCATTGATTAGGCCACGGGCTCCAAACATCTCTCCTTCGACGTGTAATTCTATCACAATGCTGAGCATTGTGAGAATCTATCACAATGCTACCCCAAGCTGAGGTAGGAGGTGATGGATAAGTGGAAATGCTGTTGCCTGTACTGAGGTGTTGGGTTTTTTTTCCTCTGGAAGACTTGGATTTCTGGAGCCCGTTTCCCCAGAACTTCTATGCTTTTGATAAAAAAAGTCTGAAGACTTGGATCATCTACTGAAAGAAATAAAGAAAAAATTAAGATGTCTAAGAAAAAGACAAACGTTCTTTAAAAAACATATAATTTCTCATTTGTCTTTTACCACCACACCCATACACTCATTTATTGATTCCTGACAGTTACAAGATGATAACAGATCAACGCCTGAGTCCAGCTAATGAGATTAACAGAACTAATTATAGAAATACAATAATTATTTCAGTTCCATTAGTTTAAACAACATAGACTGATGTATCCAGAAAGGCTCCATGTGCAGGGATTTTACAGGGTGAGTGTGTAGGTTGTGAATTTGAGTGAAGCTCACTTCAGAAGGTGCTAGGTACTAGATCCTTACCCACCTCTCCTTCTTGTAAGCAGCTGCTCCAACAAGAGGCTAAAAGGATGATTGTGATTTTCTCTTTCCAGTATATAGCAGCACCCACGTATGAGGAACCTGTAAATTTGAGGGATACATTTATACTTTTTAAAAAGGATTTTGCATCAGATAATATTCCATATCCTGGGCTACATCCAAAGAAGGATGACCAGCAGGTCGAAGGCGGTGATCCTGCCCCTCTACTCTGCTCTCGTGAGACCCCACTTGCAGCACTGGGTGCAGTTCTGGGGTCCTCAACATAAGAAGGACATGGAGCTGTTGGAGCAAGTCCAGAGGAGGCCACGAGGATGATCAAGTGTCTTCTCTGAAGGGGGCCTACAAGGATGCTGAGGAGGGACTCTTCATCAGGGACTGGAGTGATGGGACAATGCGTGATAGGTTCAAATAGAAACAGGGGAAGTTCAGGTTAGATCTAAGGAAGAAGTTCTTTACTGTGAGGGTGCTGAGGCGCTGGCACAGGGTGCCCAGAGAAGTGGTGAATGCTCCATCCCTGGCAGTGTTCAAGGCCAGGTTGAACAGAGCCTTGGGCAGCATGTTCTAGTGTGTGGTGTCCCTGCCCATGGCAGGGGGCTGGAGCTAGATGATCTTAGGGTCCGTTCCAACCCAAAGCATTCTGTGATTCTGGGATTCTACATAAGCATCCAAGGAGAAGCAGCTTCGGTTTTTCTGCTATTGTCTACCTCAAAGCTCTGGGGTCTTTGTGATCTGTTAATAATGGTAATGTGATCTGAGGGATTCAGCTACAAATGCAGACAATTATAAAGAAAATAAATATTCCATCCTCATGGTGTGTGAAACAAACAAATAATGAAAATTTTTCCCCCAATCTGTTAATATAATTTCTGTTCCATTGAACAGGTGGAGCAAAAGATATGGGTGTTTTTTCCACCTTGGAACTATCATCTGCGTGTCTTTCTGAGATTAAAAAATAATAACACTGCATTCACCTGCCTGCCATCTGGATCGTCTTCTGAGCCCTATTGAAACAAAAAATGAAAACAGTTCCAAGAGCTTTGCCTGAAAACAGTGAGAAAAAAATAGAACAAAATTCAGGAAGGAACAAGGTGTGTGGATAAATGCCCAGAATGGCATTGGAGATACAGCTCCATATACTGGGTATTTCTTATTCCCACCTTAGCATCAGTGTCAATGAGCTTCTGTAAAGATGACAGCCCTTTATAATACTGGCGTAGGCTACAAGTTCCTAGAAGCATGAAAGATCAGATGTTAGTGGACAGTTCAAAGGCAACAGCAGTCCAAGACTACAATTTCACTGAGCATGCTTTGTGTCTACTCAGCATTAGCTTTGCTCTGGCATTGCTGGAACAGACTCCCATGGTTCACATGATGTTATTTAACTCATCTGTTTGCTTAGTCCTTTCCTCCTTCAAATGCATTTAGTAACTTAAAAGCTTTTCAAGGATGTTGGACTTGCTGGATGTTCTTAGACAAAGATGTTCTCAGACAAAGATGTTCTCTTCTTGTTGGAGAAGAAAACGTTCCGTTCAAGAGCAAAACCTTTGCTTCCACTGTCTTTAACTTATTTATAGAATCACAGAATCATAGAAGAGTTAGGGTTGGAAAGGACCTTATGATCATCCAGTTCCAACGCCCTGCCATGGGCAGGGACACAATTATGTCTGGAGATGGGAGGCTATTCCAGTATTCAGGATCAGTTCAGTCTTTGGCCACTTTACTGCTAAAAGGCTGGTAGCAGTGTTTGTTCTTAAACCAAAACCTCATATAGTGTTCTCTCTGCTTGATTGAGAGGCAGAGCTTCTATTTTCTGCTTTGTCGCATATTTCCTGTTTAGGGACGTTATCCAAGACCAGAAGCAAAGGGGACCTTTGCATTAGAAAGAGAATAGAAGAGTGAAAAATACATTATTATTAGATCATATCTCTGCCTGCTACATGCTTTTCCTCAAATATTGCCATTGCAGCCTACTAAGCCTTTTGGCCAGGCAGTAGTTTTCATGGGTAATAGGTAATTACATTTCACACTGCATCACAGAAGCACTTTCTTGGACTGAAAACCAAGTTTTTCTGCAAGCAGCAGAATTAATAATGTCTCGTTTGCTGCCAGCTGTGGCCATTGTCACCCAGCATTTCTCCTTTTTCTCACATCTCTCCCTTTTGCTTAAACCCCACTATACAAAAAATGAAAATGGTGCTTCCAGAATTTGTACTATTTACTGTTTGACCTGTTCACAGCTGCCAAACCAAAGCAGCAAGTGTCTTCTCTGAAGGGGGCCTACAAGGATGCTGGAGAGGGACTCTTCATCAGGGACTGGAGTGATAGGACAAGAGGGAATGGGTACAAATAGAAACAGGGGAAGTTCAGGAAGAACACAGTAAGGAAGAAGTTCTTTACTGTGAGGGTGCTGAGGCGCTGGCACAGGTTGCCCAAAGAAGTGGTGAATGCTCCATCCCTGGCAGTGTTCAAGGCCAGGTTGGACAGAGTCTTGGGCAACATGGTCTAGTGTGAGGTGCCCCTGCCCATGGCAGGGGGGTTGGAACTGGATGATCTTAAGGTACTCTCCAACCCGAACTATTCTGTGATTCTCTACAAGGTACCAAGTATCATAGAACATAAGTACTTGAGATGGTTCTATTCCTCTCTCAGATGGGCAATTGAGTTTGGCAAAGTTTGGAGCTCTTAGGGGGAAAGGAAGGGGACAGTCAAACTGAATACCCACTTTCTTGCAATTTACAAGGCTAATGACAAGGCATGTCAATCCTACTTTAAGAGGATATGGAAAGGAAGGGAAAAAAAGATGTGAAAAACTTGTAGTTTCAGGTTCAATTTGTATCTGTCAGCAATGATCACAGAGATAATCTGATAAGCATAAACTGCTTGTAATATACATTTATAGAGCAGCATTTTGGCTATTTATTCGGGGACTCCCTGGTTACAGAACTAATTTACACCCACAATTTAATAAAGCATATGATAAGATTTAGCAGGATTGTGGATTTAAGAAAAAACAGTGAACAAAACAGAATAGTCACTGACATTCTCTCAGTCCTCTTTAAAACAGCAACCACCTACTGCGTGGTTAGACTCAGTCTGAATCAGAGATACTAAACACAATAAAACCATGCATTTAGATGGTTTTGCCTATTGCTCAGGTTAGATTGGATTTCAGCAAGGATTATTCTAGTTTCAAATAGACTGCTTTATTTGCATCCTAACTGAGAAGCATGTTCTAAAAACAAGGAGTTCTCAGTAAAATAAGATGAAGGAGGCAACCACATCTTGTCTATAACTAAAGGTAAAAAGCTAGAGAAGTTTACTAAATTGAAAACCCCACAAGGTACGAACTTCAGGTGTGCTGTTTGCTGGTATCTACAGCACTGTGAGACCTACTCTGAAGAGAGGTCATAATAAATGGCATCCTCTCTCCTGCTTTGGTTAACGGATGCTTCATCCTAAATAGGGCTTCTCTGACTGACAGTGAGAAAGTATCTTCAATTTGTGCTGTTGTTTTAGTGCACAAGCCAGACTTCTGTCCAGTATTTTGCTGAAAAAGGAAGGAGACAAATTCATCAGCCATAGTGTCTAATTTTCCTTTTAAACTGAAACAGGAGAAGTTCAGGTTAGATCTAAGGAAGAAGTTCTTTACTGTGAGGGTGCTGAGGCGCTGGCACAGGTTGCCCAGAGAAATGATAAATGCTCCATCCCTGGCAGTGTTCAAGGTCAGGTTGGGCAGAGCCTTGGGCAACATGGTCTAGTGTGAGGTAGGCAGGGGGTTGGAACTGGATGATCTTAAGGTCCTTTCCAACCCAAACCATTCTATGATTCTTTATACTCCATCCATCTATAACTTGTTCCTGGATCTTACACAATAAGTTCATCATATTCCTGATAAAACCTTTTCTCTGTCCACCTATCAAAGTAGTGTTGCCACTTCTGATATGTTGTTTTTTTTCAGTACTTTGTCATGAATAATCTAAAATTGTACTTTAATTTTAAATATATGTGTATATTTCCTGCCTTGGAGAATAATTACACAGTCTAATAGAGCTTTGTGTTATGGCTTTTTCTTTCCTGAAGTTTAAACTGCCTTTTGTTTTTAAGGAATATAATGCATTCCAACTATTCCTTATGGAACACTCTAAGTTATTTTCATCTTACACTTTAATTTTTAGCCTTTTCTCCCACTTCCCTACAACAGTTTCTTCACCTTTTTTTCCAAGTTATTAATAAATAAACACTTGGCTTCATAAGTTCTTTGACATTTTTGCAGACATTCTGGCAATAATGAATAAATTATATTATCAGATATTAACCAAAGTAATGGCCTATTATGAATGGAGAAAAGCAAATAACACTAGCTTGAGCTTGGCATTTCAGCTCTTACAGCATGTGAACTGTTGTATTATCAAATCCTTTGTCGCTGTAGCAATAGCCAAACAATAACTGTTTGCCTGAAGGCTGCGGTGGAACATGCACAGCCCTCTGACCTTTTGCAGCATTATTTCAATGGGAATGGCTGTTTCTTTCTCCAGCCCACAGTTTTTCTCTCTGCATGAGCCTTGGGCAACATGGTCTAGTGTGAGGCATCCCTGCCCTGGGCAGGGGGGTTGGAACTAGATGATCTTAAGGTCCTTTCCAACCCTAACTATGCTATGATTCTATGTGTGAAAGAGTCAGCAAATATCCCTGTCTCAACACTTTATGTAGCACATTTTAGGGTCTCAGTATGCAGTGGCAATAGAATAATCTCTACAAAGGAAACCAGCTTTCCTATTCCGTAGGCCTACAGCAACCACCAACTTTGTCAAGCGTCCCCACACCATCAGCTGTCAACCCGCGCCATGCAATAAAGTCATCCATGATTAATTATTCTTAAATGACAGCAGCATATTGAAACAAGCTGATAGCTGCTGACAGTGGAAATCCAATTAACCTGAATTACTATCTTGATTGTGGCGCAATTAATGTCAGCTCTGCCGTGTCAGAAGTGACTGCTTGGCTAATGTAATTGTTTAATTAATTTGCTGCAGAGATTAGTTGATGTGGGACTGCCCTTATGCCAACCGCTTTTCTTCTTCTTTCTCTCCCCTGCCCCACTGAACATTAGGTTTGAGAATGAAGGATAAGCAGCTTGCTGTCTACAGCATTTTGCTTTAAGTGGATAAATGAAGTTCTGCCTTTAAATAGGGTTTGCAAGATCACAGAGGGAATAGTAGAACTGTTAAACTTCTCTTAAGAGTCTGTTGCTGCCCATTGCTTCAGTGAGTTTTACTGTGGCCCATAGCTGAGATGCAAACAGATTACGAGGACTTTTCTTTGATGCATTCGAGCTGAGATATGATGTTGCCTGCATTAATGATTTCTCTGCCTTTTAAAGTACATATAGTGAACAGCAGGAAGGCTGGTAATGGTGAAGGGTAAATTTATTTGTCTTTAGAAATAGAAACCTGAGTCAGACGTGACTGGAAGTTTGTTTCTCATGCTGTAATAGCTGCCTGGTGTACTGACATTAGTTCATGTTCTCAGATCTCTTGTGCAAAGACAGTCTTGAATGTCAAATAATTAAGAGTATTAAGAAATGCATTATGACCAATTTTAGGAGTGACTCACTAATGAGAAGGATCTGATGGTGGTTCTTCCAGTTGAAGCACATTACAGTAGCTATTATGATCTTTACCATATCCACTTTAATTCCTCTAGCTCTCTGCTGGTCAACTTTTAATAGCCATGATGCATGTAAGAGAAAAGTAACATTTCTCTTCATAAAGGGCAATACAAGACATAGAGAAGTGCAACTAAAAGACTGTAACCTAAGTGTCACATCAAACTACTGACCAATAATAAGTTGGAGTTGGTGAAGTAGAGCAAGAGAAAAACTTCCCTTGATCTCCACCAGAAACTTTACAATGTTCTTAGAAAATACAGGCAGACTCGGACTGATTACCAAATAAGAGGATTATGATGGAAAAAGGAGCTCTAATGACTTAAAGGAGCTAGCATTAAAAAGTTAAACTCAGTAAATTAATATGTTAAGTACAGAAGCTTTGACAAGCAGAAAGAAGAAAATATATATACACCCACACAGATATCTATACGTTTTTTTGCCCATGTGGAGCTCAACTATTTAAGCTCTTGTCATAGAGGAATGGAGGGCTAAAAGCTTTGATGAGCTGCATGTAAAAAAAGCAGGGAAGCTTATCAAGTTCAGAGGTTCCCTTCGCTTCTTCAGAGCCTTCAAATATATCTGGTTTCTTCAACATCTGCCTCAGAAGATTCCACAAGCGGAACTTCTCTGGAGGCGCCTTTGAATTGTTCTCCAAATAGCACCAGTGCAAAACCTCCCACAGAGGTTTTGGTTTAGGTGGAAGAGCTCAGAACTACTTTAGAAACTTTCTCAGAGCTTCAAACCAATCATTCAGTTCAGGTTTCAGGAGTTTGGGAGGATTTGCAGGTAAGTCTTGTCCTGGGAACTGATTTACCTCCTCACCTTCTCAGCAGCCTGGGAGAACTACCCAGCGTATCTTTACGAAAGCCATATCACAACAAACCAAACTACATAAAAGCTTTTTAAACTTAGCTTAGTTGCCAGTTTAGGTTAGGTATAGTTGAATTACATGTTGTCTTTTGTCTAAATGCCCCTGGTTTTACCATCCCTCTGCCGTCTTGTTCATTGGAGGAAATGTTTACAAGTGGTGTTGGGTTTTTTCCTTACATATCATAAATGCATAGGATAGATGTGCTTTCTAACATGAATCTTGCAAACTGGCTACACACAGTCACTGTGGCAAAAATCAAACATATATACAAAGGTAGGGTAGGCTTAATACATTTCATTGCTTTCTGCCCCCTTCCATCCTTGTGATGAGGTAAAACTTGAACACTAAAGTTATTTTTGCTTTTGCCCATAAAGACTCATAATTTCATTTGATTCTTTCTTTTGCAGATCATCCTCTCATTGCTGCTAGTAATGGATATGCTCAATAGGATAGACTGTTGGCACTGTGCTTTGTGACATTCACAGAGCTCTATTATGTTGTCTATCACAGTCACATTATTACTACATACTTCACATAAACATTCCTGTCTTGGCAATGCTGACTACACTGCGCCTAGAGCTGGGGGTTACGATTTTGACCGACAGGGTCAGGCTCCAAGGCCTTTTGTGAAGCAATTCCATTGTTTGTAATAATGATCCCTTTTATTCAGAATCCATTACAATTTGTATATACACAAGGATTTTGACATAGATGCAGGGAACACTGTTTTGATGGCAGTGAATAATGCAGCATGGTTCTGAATACTGTGTTATTGCCAGGAACTGATGAACAGTAAAATGTTTAGAGCTGTGATTATTGTCAACTTTCATATCAGGCATTGTTCACCTAAGCTTAGCTCAGAGTAAACTACAGTTTAGGATGTGTATTTAAGGATAATGCTGCAGAGAGCTCCACGTTGTTGTTTGAGGGATGACGGAAGGGACTACATGTTATTCCTCTGCAATATGAGCTCTGATGGCATACCCATAACTCTATTGTGTGACTACATAATTAAAGTGCTATCATCCAGGAAGATGTTAAAGCTTCTAAACTTAGAAATGGCTGAACTGGTTTACTTATAAACAAAGAAAATCCCCAGCACATACAATATGGATACTAAAAAAACACCAGTGCTTAAGTGTTGATCTTGGCAAATAATGAGATCCATCATCAAGTGTCTCTATTTTTTTTCTTCAATGAAGTAGCATCTGCTTCAATGAAGTAACTTTAGGGGAAGTTCAGGTTAGATATAAGGAAGAAGTTATTTACTGTGAGGGTACTGAGGCGCTGGCACAGGGTGCCCAGAGAAGTGGTAAATGCTCCATCCCTGGCAGTGTTCAAGGCCAGGCTGGACAGAGCCTTGGGTGACATGGTCTAGTGTGAAGTGTTTCTGCTCATGACAGGGAGTTGGAACTGGATGATCTTAAGGTCCTTTCCAACACTAACTATTCTATGAACCCTAATCTTATAAAAGGGGTAATAAAGGAAAAAGAAGTTAAATGACCTACAAAGAACCACATAACAGTTTAATGAGAAAAGGCGGCATGGATACTATATCTGTCTGTACAGTTCTCTGCATTGCCTATTTTGAATCTTTTTTGGTGGTCTTTGTATTTGAATGGTGTTCTTACGAGTCCTGAACTCTGCTCTTTGTTTAACTTTCCCTGGATTTCCATCTGCAAAACGGGGCAGAAAACCTCAGCTATTTCACACAGACCTTTCCATTACTTTGTGCTTTCTCATAAAGGCAGAAGTTCAGTATCGACTCAGGCTACCTCCTGGCATTTGTGTATTTAATCCATCAGAAAACTGAAAGCTCATAGGCCAATGTGAAAATAAAAAATAACAGAGAGTAAAAATACTATTCAGACCTTGAAGAGCTTGTTTGGGTTTAAACAAAAGCTTTGATCAGAAATTTTGATAGCCTAACCAATTCTCCATGGCTTCTACAGAAAATCACACTGCCTGAGATTTAACTCTGTCCTGCCTGATAAAACGATATGGAATCACTGCTATTTATTCTTAGTTTCACTAATATTACATTAAATATGACTTTATTCACTTCTTCTTTGCCCAAAGAAGTGATAAATGCTCCATCCCTGGTAGTGTTCAAGGCTGGGTTGGATGGAGTCTTTGGTGACATGGTCTAGTGTGAGGTGTCCCTGTCAATGGCAGCAGTATTGGAACTGGATGATCTTAAGGTCCTTTCCAACCCAAACCATTCTGTGATTCTATGATCCTATGATTCTTGTGACAAGCACTAGTAAGTAAAAAGCAAGTATCCTTTGTCCTTTAATGATGCTGATTTAGCAGTTAAAGATTCAGCTTGTCTCTATGAGATCTACTTCAAGTATGTGAAGACCCACATTTAGCTCTATATGGGATGAAGAAGCTGTAAAATGGCTTTCAGTCTGCCTGTGTATCTATGCTGTCTTAGGCAATTGTGGAGGTGTGTATTCCTTGAGTTCCTAACACACAGTTTGTTACTTTTCACAAGTAAGATTTTCATGCCTGGTCTCAATTTAATTTACTCACTGCTACTTAACACTTTGCTCCAGAGTAGTCTGCAAAGGAGCAGCAGTGACATGGTGGATGCCTGTAAGCTGGTGAAAAATAGCATGCTTGGGAGGGAAAATCATGAGCTTTAATAGTATTCTTGGTTGCAAAACATGGTGGTTCTCTTGGGGTTTCTTTTTTAAGGAACATTTTGTTAATCTTGTTATTGGAACATGTTTTTTTCTCTACAGTCTTTTAACTTCAGTACCAGAAAAACCCTATTTAGCATGTTTAGAGATCCATTTAACGTTCAGTGCAGCAGAAGTCAGCTCCGCTCTACAACACTATGATGTAATGCATGATAGTTTATGCCTGTGAATCACTGCTTGACTTGCTAATGATGGTAGTGCTTTAGCAGTAGTAGAGATCTGACTAGAATAGGAGTGATGTTAATGATGGTCTAGAGACACTGGTGAGCAAAGTTTGTAAGAAGTAGTACCCTATATTAAACCAATGATCACTGTAAAGAAAAATCAGATAGACTTTGAAATTATGATCTTAAGTTCCTTTCCAACCCTAACTATTCTATGATTCTACGAGTAACGTAAGTCTTTTCTGCTTTTTGGGTTGGTTTTTTCCAATCATATAAATTGCTTAATGAAAACACAGCACTAAATGCTTGCTGTTATGATTCTGTGACATTTTCACTCTGGAGACTCCTCAGCTCCTAACACTGACTTTATGGAATGTTGATGGCACAGTACTGCATGGAACCCCTTCCAAAATTTGGCTTTACTTACAATTCGTAAGGCTGGGAGGAGCTTTTTCATGGATCAGGAACATGACTGTTGTTTATATGTACAGATGCCTTCTGGTGATAGAATCACACCAGTTTACACCTTCAGTTTGTTCTCTGGTGTCTGAAGACTTACACTGAGGGCAGTTTGTCTTAATTACTGCTGAGATTTGAAGGCAAGTCTTAATTTAAGAACACTGTGCTTTGAATACAGAAAATCCTTTCTTTCAGTCCTAATGTGAACAATATTACATGATTTTTTTACTCTACCCCCGGAAGTGCCTTTGTTTTCTTTATGTGACACTTGCTTTTGTTTGAGGATGGTCTGAAGATCCTTCATGGCTGATGCTCTACCCTTTTCCAAGCATTTTATTTTTACTAGACTTTTTTAACTACAGAAGTTGCCTATAGCTATCCACATGGTACTAACCAGAAATTATTAACTTCTTTGGATCAGCATCTCATAAGGGTACACTGAAGTAGTTCCATTAACACTAATGGAATTGAGCCAGACTATATACTTTCTTTGGCTCTGGTCCTTAGAAGCTCGTGCAAAGTTCGATCTAGTTGTTACTGGCAAAAGGAGACAATTTAGGGAACTGAAGCATTTTTCCTCAGCTGGTTCTACAATTAAGGCTTTCTCATTGGTTCCTATAACTCCCTCACAGAAAAACTGATAATGTAAGACTAGATAAGGTTTGAAAACTGGCTGAACTGCTGGGCTCAGAGGGTTAAGATCAGCAGCACGGTGACCTGAAGACTGTGATTTCCAATCCAGCCAAGTAGTCCTATTCATATGATAATATAACCTAACTAATAAACACGTCTCAGCTAGAAGCCTTTCTCTGAGCACAGCACTGCTTTAATGTGGTTGAATCATTCTCTCTTTGCTCCCTTGCAACTGTGTTTCTGGGTTTGAATTGTTGGGGGAGTTAAGTCTCTGTGTGGAGCTGTTAAGCATCTCAAGGTGGTTTCTGCAGAAGCAGAAAGGCATTTGCTTTGCTACCTTGGGCAAATTCTGGTTTGAGAATGTGCAGGCTCTCTGGTGTTTTGGGTACACACAATAGTCATTACCTGCTTCAAACTGCTGGCTAGATTTGCTATGTAGAATTTAAACAGCTGCCAGAGGTAGGTGGCTTCATTCCAGTGCTGGGGAAAAAAATAATCCTCTTTATAGTGAATTCGTAAATCACATTGGAGGTCTGCTGCCTTGAAAGACATGATAGAAATGTAAGCCATTATCATGTGTTATTACAAATGATGTCTCAGCCATTAAAAACCCAAGTATATTAAGGGAATATTAAGATTGCTAATTCAAGCATTCAAAAGTTGGAAAATGCAGCAATTAAATCCATGCATACAGGCTTAGCATCAGCCCCTGTCAGCTTCTAGGCAAACCAGCACAGAAAACATTGTGCTACTACCCTCATCCTGCTGCAGATGGTGAAAATTAGCTCGGATTTTGAACTAGTCATAGAACCATAGAGTCAGGATAGTTCAGGTTGGAAAGGACCTTAAGATCATAGTTCCAACCCACCTGCCATGGGCAGGGATGCCTCACACTAGACCATGTTGCCTAAGACTTTGGCCAGCCTGGTCTTGAGCGTATATGAACCAGGGGTTGAGACAAGTTGTCTCTTTGCCACGCTGAACCAAATTTCCTAGAAACACTAGAAAGTTCACCCTCACTGATGAGACTAAGTCCTTTCTCCCTATTCCTCCTCACATTCTCCATCTTTCTTACTAAAGCAAAGGTTTGCATTACCTTTTTCAATGTGGGACACTTCCAACTTTTCAATAGTTTTCTTCTTTGATAGGGCTGCAGTATTTTCATTTAATTGACTTGAGGTAGATTGCAGGAATAGAAAATGAAATCCTGACTGGTTACCACTGGCTAAACAGCTATGCGGCAGAAAATACAGTCTTACAATAGGATGTTCTGAGGAACCATACCTACAGATGGCAGTTGGCTTCACCTGGGGTGTATGCAAGGAAGATAAATGAATATGAAGGGAATGAGGAAAAGATTTATGGGGACTGGGACAACTGCATAGAATCAGTGGAAAGTGGCAAATACATAGACAGAGCATCGTAAGGGTAGGTAGGTTTGAAATCAGTCCAAATGATGGGGTAGCAAAGGCACAAAACCAATGTGATAAGAAAAGTGCTATTTCTTTGCTGGTGAGGGATGGCCTTTTTCCCTTGCTCTCATATCTTCTGGGTATTATTCATATGCAACTTGTCTGCTTCGTTCTCATTTAGAAACACTGAAAGTGCTTAATGATATTACTGGCCTTTTCTAGCCCGTCTGCAGAAGCAGTGATATTTGATGGCAAATTCATTGTTACTCTATAAGGAAGCTTTACCATAAAGGTCACCAAATTTGGTCAGTGTGTTTTAATTTGTACACACGTTAAAGGTCATATTCCTCACTTCCATTGCAATAACAAAGTGCGTTTATTCTCTCATCAGAGAGGATTGTGTATGACTTATCAATGTAAATGGAATATGAGACAAAAATCATAATGATGAAAACACTGGTGCAAGTGTACGGTGATTTTTTCCCTGCTGTATGCTTAATATGTAATGCTTGAAGGTAAACACACAACTACAAGATCTGATTTTCTGCTGTGTTACTCCAAGATTTCCTTTTGTCCCCCATGAGAATTCCACAGCCTTCAGCAGAGCTTCTGCTGGTGTATATTGGAATGACTGTAGTTTGAGATTCATAATATCATCTCTGCATAGACACGTCCAAACATAATTAAGGACCTGGGTTCTCAATTCAGCAGACCTCAAATTAGCTTTCAAAATGCATATTAAGGGTACAGACAAATGCTTTCATGCAATTCCAAATGACCTCTGAGGGCAGGGTGAACAAAATTGTATGAACCTCTTTAATGTCACAAAACTCTCTCTACAGAGATTTGCATATAAAGTGTACCATTTTATGTCAAACAGATTTGTTAATCTTACAATGAAGGAAACAGTACTTGAAAATTAATCATGGTGAGTTTTCATATCCCTGCAGAGGCCCTTAAAAGGACCTGACCTGATAACTGGAGGCTGTTATTGTGTGGTTTCTAAATTCAATCACTTTGGTGTTTCATTTGCTGGATGGGTTTGCATGAAATAGATCTCCATAGAAGATAAATCTTCAGTGGTTTCTTTGCTCAAGTAATGGAATTGTACTTTCAGAATTTCTTGTAATCCCTGGTCTGTTGGAAAACGCTTCATGATTTGTTCATTATTTAAAGCTGTGTTTAAAATACAGGTAAGCATTCATGTAGGTAAAAGTGGACCTCCTCCCCTAGGAGATAGGTTCTTGCCCATACAACCTAACTGAAAAGCCCAGAGTATGTCAAATGCTTTTATTATTTGGAATTGCAGGATGAAGGAACATGTAGTCTTGGGTTAACCATCTCGGGTGATGCTCTTTCTCTGCTATCATCATCCTTATCCCAGTCCAAGGGCTAAGAACAAAGAGAGGGGGAATAAGATGATGGGATATTGGGGAGATTAATTTAGCTAATGATATCAAGCTTTCCAATGCTTTTGTCCTGCAGGAGACCCAGAAAATGCCAAAACCATGGAATTTCAGGGTATGTCTCTACTCTGAAGCAATGTTGTATGCTCGGAGGTTCCCAGAATAGAGCAGCTGTTCTAGTACAAATCCCTGCCTGAACTAAAACTCGTGTTTCTAGGACTGTCTCCTTAATAGACCCAGTTATGAAATCTTAACCTCTTGCCTTGCAGTTTACAGTGTAACTAATCCATAGGGGGTAGGAAAGCACAATGCTGTTTTTCCGTACATGAATCAAATGCTTCACATTGTTTTTTCTATTCTATATAAATACAAGAAAAATAGTTTCCTCTAGCCCCTGCTATAATTTATGCTTTGCCCCAGCTAGCTTTCAAATCCATAGCGAGAAAACATGTCTTTCCTCCCTGTAAATGCATTTTTTTGAGAATTTCTGAGATGAAACTTGCTTTTCTGGGCCTGGGGCTTTAATGGGCTTTAATAGTTCTTAATTACTTAACTATCTGTTGTGACATAATTAAAATGTCTTGCAATATTTCACATGTCACCCCCAAGAAATAAACATCTTCTAGGCTGTAAAATAAAACTCACATTTAGGAAACGAAGAGGGAAAGCTTTCTTCCAGGCTCAATCAAGTCCTGCCAATATAAAGCACATCTCAGCTGTGTCCCTAAGTAGCCTTGCTTGTTCCTTCCCTGCTTTTCACTCCTATTTCACATGTGTGTTTAAAGAGCCTTTGTCAGGATTAAGATATATCTGTACCTGTAAGGTTTGTCTAAAAAACCCTGAGAGCCTAGCAAAAAAATAACTGCAAAAAGCCATTATGTCTTACTACAGGATTAGGGTTTTTTTGTCCCAAGCTGCATTCTTTTCATCTTGGGAAAAAGTGTACAATGAAAATAGATTAGCTCCAATTTAATCAACAAATTCTAGGTGTTATGGGAAATGGGCTTACAACAGGTTGGGAAAGAGCTATAAAACCAGAGCAGTGCAACAACATACCATTCAAAGTTCAGAATAAGCTAATATAATTAAAAGGAAATCAGATAGCACTGCTTATAATTATTTCTCGTACATTTTCTGGCAGAAGATAATACTGCCTGGTAGCTTTAAATTTGTCCAAAATTCAGCCTGAAATTTTAGTTTTTGCATTGATTTCTATATCTCAATGTTAATAACTCATTTGAAGGGATAGCTGAAGGGAGTGAATGTTTTCCAAAATGGAGTTTGGGGAAATGTGTTTCCCTGGGAAGAACATGTATTTAAGGACATTCTGGTAAATTCTGATGTTTCCTATATGTGGACAGAGCTTTGCAATTTAGTAGGAAAAAAATGGAAAAAGCACTCATACCTTCAGGAGTGTTTGGCAAAACCGTCAAATGTCTGGAAAATCCCTTATTCCTTCATTTTTTTCTTGATACTACTTTGAAGTTGGAGGGAAGACCCTTAAAATCCAGTTTGTACCAAGAATATATGTCAATTTTTGATACCTCTGCTGTGCCAATAGTCATAGAATTGTAGAATAGTTAGGGTTGGAAAAGACCTTAAGATCATCCAGTTCCAACCCCCCTGCCATGGGCAGGCACACCACACACAGGAATGCCTCACCCTAAACCATGTCACCCAAGGCTCTGTCCAACCTGGCCTTGAACACTGCCAGGGATGGAGCATTCACCACTTCTCTGGACATCCTGTTCCAGTGCCTCAGCACCCTCACAGTAAAGAACTCTCCTTCCTTATATCTAATGTGAACTTCCCCTGTTTCAGTTTGAACCCATTACCCCTTGTCCTACCACTACAGTCTCTAATCAAGAGCCATAGTCCTAAGTATGTCTTTTCTTTGGTAAGCAGCTAAGTATGCTACAAGTGGTCTTCACATGGTCTAGAGCAAGGCATCTCTGCCCATGGCCCTGCAGGGAAACAGATGGTCTTAAGGTCCTTTCCAACCCAAACCATTCTGTGATTCTATGTTTCTAAATGCAAGTGGGAGATGCTGGGCAAAATTATGTTATGGTTACTCCTTCAAAGAATCACGGGTGCAGGTTAGAGAAACTGAAAGGAGGTCACTGCCTCAGACCTTCCTGTGCTGGAGCCCAGAAAAGTCAAGGAGAATAGGGAATAACATTAATGTGCAGTGTGAAAAAAGATCTTCAGCCATTGAAGAAGAGCTAGAAAAATATGAGTGAAATCAACTGTGGATTAGTCAGATGTGTGGAAATGGTATAAAAATGCAAAGCTCCCCTATGTCATAAAATAAATGATTCATTTTATAGGTGCTTTGGTTTTTTTGTTGTGTTTGGGGGTTTTTTAGTCCTTACATTTCCTGTGGCTGTGGCTCTGATGTTCTGAGACTACTGACTCTGAGTCCAAAACCTAGTAATATCTGGTTTAGGTCAGCAAGGAACTTGCCCTGGTGAGAAATGATCCTGTTACAGGTTTAGCATTTCCATGTAGGTTTAGATTAATCTTGATTCAAGGGATGGCATCATGAATCACATTGGTGAATTGGACTTCTCTTGAGATCAGCTGTACTTCTACCACGGCATGTGTCTCTTGTTCCTTGGTTTAGAATGGACGTAAACCCATCACTGCATTTATATTTGGGATGGGAAGTATTAATTATATAATTCTGCTGTTATGGAACTCCCTTGGGAAAAACTAGAATCTTTATGTTAAGTGAAATGTTTGCATGATCTCATGTGAACGTGGACTCCCACATTCATGACGTACATAGCATAAGAATTACCCATTTACTGAATAAGGCAGAGATTGTGCTTGTGGGGGAGGGGAATGAAATACTGCCTATATGTGCATATACATGGGGAACATAAACTCTAGCATTTGCTAGCTGTTGAGTGATCATGTTTCTGATGCTGCTGTGTTCTTACTGTGCATTGGTGCCTTGGGGTTATTGTATGTTTATTTTGTCACCCAATTTCCCTCAAGAATGACAGTGATGGCATTAAGACACCATTTATAATCTCAGTTTGGCAATCAGATTCTGGTGACCTAAACTAGGGATAGCAACCAGAGTTCATTACATGTAATGTTATTATGTGTGCTGTTTATTGCTGTGGGTCACAAGAGCCTCTTCACATCAAGTCATACGTGAAGGGATGTTTGCATAGCCCTTCCTGAAGCAACTTGTGCTTTCGTATCTTGAGGGGAACTGATGCCTTTTGCTCATATATCAGTATTTTTTCACCTAAGTGACAAAAAGAAGCTGAGTTATATAGCTTCTCTTCCTCTGTGTGTGTAGGAAAGCTTGTGGGATCAGGCAAGGCTCTACTGCTGTTTCTACTGCTCCTCCAGCATGTACAGATTTATGACTGGAGACTAAAGGGACTCAAAGAACTGAACATTTTCCTTATTGAAATATAAAGAAAGAAGTAGGAATTAACAGGAGAATACTGCAACAGATTATATGGCTGTGAAGGACAGTAATACTAAATCCACTAAGAGATGTTGTAAACAGAGCAGGAATCATTATCCTGACTTACCAGCCAGGACAAGGTCATAAAATATGAACCAAATACCAGAATAGAGGCTTGGCTGCATCTCTCCTAACCTCTGATTAGTCTGTTTATGGTTGAGTTTTATGCTAGCTTTATGTTGGTTAACAATAATTAAAAAGGGGGAAGAGACTAAGTAAAGTGCAAAATCAGAGTGAATAGGGCTTTGCAGTGCTAGAAGGAGCAAAACAAGGGAATGTGTCTGCATAGGGACTGATGGAGAAGCCATATGAAGTGATAACTGTGCAGCTTTTGAAACTCTCAATAGGAATAATTGAGAATGCTGCTGGAAGCTTAATGATCCATTAGCATCCTCTGCTGACCAAACAAAGGCTCTTTTAGAGGTGGACAAGGACATCTAGGTGCAGTTCGAAGCACAGATTCCTGTTTTGGCTTGGAATTAATCACGGTTAGAATAAAAGAGGATGTTGTAGCAGGCCTGTTGTCTCATGAACTCGACTTTCAGAATGCACTGTAGTTACCCCTGTAGAAATGAAGGCTGCAAGTGCAGAGCCACTGTGAAGAAACATCACTTTGTAGGTGAAATAATCTGTTAAAAAGACATAGCTCTTGTGTAGCTGTATGGTCCCCGAGAGCCACAGCAGGCTGATCAAAAAGTGTGGGCAAATGGGTGCCCCCAGGTAGGGTTTTGGGGAGGTGGAGAACAGTGTCCCTCTGCATGCTCCTTCCTATCAAACCTAACAAAAAGATCCTTCTTAACACGTGCACATGGAATGATTTGTTTAAAGCACACCAATGAAAATATCTCTGTGTGAGTACTTGAAAAGTAAATGGAGAGCCAAGATGAATCACTGGTTATCTGCTGTGGAGGCAGGACAACACAGCATTTTAATTTGTTAAAAAATCATCATCTGGAAATCCACATTTTGATAAAAACCACCACTTTGGTTGGTGGTTGTACATCACAGTTCCCTGCTGCAAACACTTCTGCAGGTCTGCACAGCCGTGGAAGGGTTGTGGGGGAACGAAGCACTGGACTTTGGAGCACCTATGGAGGAGATGAGTCTCCTGTCACTTACAGTATAAGAGGCCAAAACATCTGTAGAAAAAAGCAATAGTCCAAAACATGTGTAGAACAAAACAGCTGGGGAACTGTGGCTCTGTTGGAAATGCAATGTGGTACAGGGTGATGTAAACCAGTTAACGAAAGATCTGAGGTAGACTGGGAGACCTGATTATAGCAGTTGGAGGAAGAAAGGAAGGAAAAGTACATAACAACAGTTATGTACTTTTCTCCTGTGAGAGTACTGCTTCAGTTTTAAGAAAGGTAAATAACTCTGGACAAAAGCAATTGGTTTATCATGTCAAGATGGTGTTATCAAGTCTGCTCGGTGCAGGACTAGTTGATCTGGTCTCAAGAAGAAATTCTGAGTTAACTGTTTCTTTGAAGTTACTTTTTGTATGTGTATGTACTGGATAAGAGGATTACTGATACTGTGGGATCATGGAAAAACCCTTCTTCTAATCCACCGAAAAAGGAGGAAAGAGAAATTGAACTATCTGCACAAGATTTTAAATGGGAACAAACAACATTATGTTTATGGAGGTCACTGGGAAGGCTGATGAGTTTAGAAACAGACATCAAAATTAAAACCCTGTAGAATCTCTTTTACCATATCTTAATTTGAAAGTAATCAGGGTGGTTAATGCTGGAGGTATAATGCCTACCCTGTAGGCAGCCTGCCTTATTGCTTGGCTAGATTTCCTTGCACAGCAGGGTGAAGAGAGACCTCTTTATCTCACAGGAGACAGTCTTCTCCTGGCAGCCAGAAGGCAGATTTGATAACACCAGACCAAACCTAAACTGAATAGTCTTGCCCGAGTACAGACCTCCAAGCAGAGTCTGGAAATCTAATGTGACACAAAGACTTAAGCAGGAAGAAAGTAGTATAGAGAAGGTGATTGTTTTTAAGGGGGATTTTCACTGAAAAGGAAGAACCTGGATTGTCCAGAAGGATGAATCAGTCCAAAAACTAGACAAAATCTCCATGTTGTTTTGATTTGTTTCAAATAGTCCTACCAAGGGAAAAATAGCAACATTTCCTCATGGATTTACTCACCATCCTCCTATTAAAAGTCCATGTATTTTGTCTTTCTCCTCTCAGCTACGAGCCAGGAAGATGAAGTGCTGCCTTCTCTCAGTCGCGTTGGCCGTTCTGCTGTTCATCGTCATAATCATCGCGGTCTCAGTCAAGGGTTGATCCACAGGTAAAAGCCTTGAACTAAGTCTTTTATCACACTGTAAGATGGTTGGGAGACAGTTTAAGAAGCTGATTATGGTAAGAAAAATTTATCTTAGCTTGAAGATTTAAGTCTGGCTTATGAAAATTATTTACTTTAAAGGGTATTTGAGCCCAGAAATAACATCCTTAGTGGGTCCTTAAAGGTAAACCAAGGTGATATTGATACTCAAACAAAACATCTTATTACCCTGTTGTCTGTTGTTTGCGTTGTGTTTGGTTTTATATGGATCTCATAGCAATGCTAATTAATGAATCCTAAATCCATATGAATTAGAGATGCAGAAGATGTGTTAAAGACCCTAGGCTGAAGCAGGATCAGGGGCAATCCAACAGATATGTTGAGATGTTCCAAAGTACACCTACCTGCTGAGGTGTTCCAAAGAGATCCTGGAGCCAAGCTGTCCTGGGGAGCATGAGCAATCTCCAGGAAACAACTGGAGATTGCAGTATGGGCAAAAATGAACATAGGTTCCTGGTGATCTTTGCTCTGGATCCACCCCTAAAAGAAGTATTGGTCTGTAGTAAGGAGACTGGGCTGTTACCTTACCAAGACAGGTAGGACATCAAAGCAACTTCATCCCTATAGTTCAGGCTATAGTATGTTTTCTTTGTAAAATATGTGCTTTAAATGTAAAGCATAAGATAGAAAAAAATGTTTTTCTTTTCCCTTTCTTTCCCCCCTCATTATGCTAGGAGAATGATCAGTTATTTCTAATAATCTCAGTGTGATAGAAAGCATTTCTGGGTGTCTGTTTCTTTAGGAGGTGGCCAGGCCATTGTTCAAGGAGAGATTATCATGTTTACAAATTTCTACCACCAAAAGCATTCTGGCATTCCGGGTGCGTGTGTCTGCTGCTGTGGCAGGGTTTCCGAGTGGTAAATCCAGAACCCAAGAATATCAATGGGACTTGGCTTGCAGACCCCAAGTAGAACCTCTGAGGCAGAAAGCAATTGAGGAATGGGACAATTTTTGGTTAAGAGACCTCTCAAGTCCCACAGAGACTTTCATAAAGCATATGTGATATCACTCCTGTACTTAGTAGATACTGCATTATACGGAGGCTCACTGGGGCCTTTTACAACAATTTAAGCAGAGATTTCTTAGCCTGAACTATCATCTGGAACAACCCTAGAGAAAGCACAAAGAATTGATAGATTTTATCTATTGGTTTGTTTTACAAGTTTTCAGTGCTACTTGACCGTGCTATCCTTCCACTTGAGGATAAAGTCACTGCGCATTAGAACGTATTGTCTGTCTACTTGGTGCTCTCAGCTGAAACTAGCAGTGGCTGGTTCAAAACAATCACAGAAACATGATTCTTCACATAAGGAGTACTTAATCTTTGGGGCTCCTTCTAGCATGACATAGTGGATACCAAAATTTGGGTACAAGAAGGAATTGTACAAATCCATGGAAGAAAATCTGTTGAAGGATGTCAAGCACCATCTCACTGGGTTTGGTAGAGGATAATCATGAAGCTGTACATTATTGCTAGGAGAAATGACTGTAAATGTGTTCCTGCACTTGCATGCTTACTTAGGTGTTTTGCCAGCACTGAAGTTAGTAGGATTTCAGTGAGATGGACCTTTAGATTGGATGAATATGGATGTTCTTCTTGCATTTATATATATATATAAATTACACATGTATTTTTGTCCTTCTTTTACATGAGACACTGCTTATGAGTGCAGATAGTGATCTGTCCTGCTGATTTGAATCTAGAGCAACTACACTAACTCTAATTGCATTACTCTGGTTTTATTCTGTGTAGTCTGGCTTCAAATGTGATTCATCATGATAATCTATACTATAATACAATTTCTTCTATATATAGTTAAATATTCCTGTCTACTAAAAATCACAAATCTTATCAACAGTTGACTAAATCTAGACACATTTTTATATAAATCGCTTAAGTGGAGAAAGAACTGAAATGTTCTTACAGTAAAACTCCATCGGAAAAACAGGAGTTAATCTTCTGTTAAGAGATCCTTGTCTTGAGGGAAGTGAACCTAGAGATCCTAATGAAAGCCCTAGGAAAAATATAATGCTCTACTCTTTATCATCAGCTGTGAAACTAATTACTAAGCTTCTAACATTCTCCGGCAGTACAAATGTAGGAAAAACCTGCATTGAGTTATACTGGAACAAGTGTGCTTTCTGATCATTATGAACTATTCTTAATCTAGGTTGACACCAAATGGTGTAGAGCAAATTTCGCATTTATATTTTGGAGATTTCTGAAACAGAATTTCCATGTTCATTTTTTCTACTCTTAACTGCAATGCAGATGGGTTTTAAAATATCAGTGGATTTAAAGTTTCAACTACCTCAACAAACTGTATCATATAAAACTGTCTTATATACTTCAGGGAGATAGAGAACAGCTGGGTTTTAATATATAACTGCTCTACATGACCATTCAGAGAAAATAAAGGGAAGAAAGCAAGCTAGGGAACTAGTTACAAAATACTCTGATTGGCACACTGAATAAAAACCCAAGTTTAGTAATGACTTGCGAGAACTTCCATTTAACGTGTCATCAGTGAGTTTGCTCTGTGCTGAATCAGGAAGGAACCAAAAGAAACAGCACCAGCCACCCCATTCAAGTGGTGTAAGTCCCATTTGCATGATATTAATGGTAGACTGCTTTAGCTTTTGTGACTGCAGCCACGATGAGAAATCTGAAGTTCATTATTCAGTTAGCTAGAGAAATTACTCCGTTAGTATTTATAATCATAGAAACATAGAATGGTTTGGGTTGGAAAAGACCTTAAGATCATCTAGTTACAACCCCGTGCCATGGGCAGAGACGCCTCACACAAGACCATGTCACCCAAAGCTCTGTCCAACCTGGCCTTGAACACTGCCAGGGATGGAGCATTCACAACTTCCTTGGTCACCCTGTGCCAGGTCCTCAGCACCCTCACAGTAAAGAACTTCTTCCTTAGATCCAACCTGAACTTCCCCTGTTTCAGTTTAAACCCATCACCCCTTGTCCTACCACTCCAGCCCCTGATGAAGAGTCCCTCTCCAGCATCCTTGTAATCCCCTTCAGATACTGGAAGGTTGCTCTGAGGTCTCCATGCAGCTTCTCTTCTCCAGACTAGGCAGCCCCAACTTTCTCATCACTAAAGATCATTAGGATCTGTAACACTGTTATGATTGTTCTGATCAGTCTTCTTCCTTCTTTTTTTCTTCTGTTCCTGTTTCTACTTTTGCAATAATGATACTGAATCAATGTTTCTTCTTCATAGGACAAAAAAAGCCGTTTTTTTTTCCCCACCACAAATCAGACATGACTTTGACAGGGAAGCCCATTCCTTGCATAGGAAAGATCACTTTATGAATCCTGACAAACAAAAAGGGCTTTTTTCCCCTGAGTTTCTCAAGCAGTAGTTGAGCATCACTGGCTGCTGGCTTGGTGCATGCAGAGAGACCAGCTGTTCAGGAGAGCTCCAAGCCCTGACTTTTTCCTGTCGAGGCCCCTGCCATAAGTATGTCACTGCTCCCTTGGGGCAGTTTTGTCTGGCAGAGAGAGAGAAGAACATCTACAGAGAAACTCCTGGGGACATATGTCTGTATGTTTGTTTGCTGACACCTTAGGAAAATAGCCCAGGAACTTTTGGGTCACATTGCTCATATTTTAGCAATGCTGCAGCTGCTCTTTTTTTCTGTTAGAGTACATCAGTAACCATTTAAAAGGACAGTATTGCTGTAGCAGTTGGAAAGAAATCCGTCCTTTAACAATGTCTTTGTATAGTGTCAAGATTTCTTATCCTAGATAAACATTCTGTGTCCTCCTCCTTTTGACTCATTTGTATGAGTGCACAATTACACAAGATAAGTGACAGTCAAGACTGTTGGCTTCCTAAGTCTTAAGCATTCTTTGTAGGAAAAAAGAGGTGACACTTTGAGAAAGATGCTACATGTATTTGATGGTTAGAAAACATGCTTTCCCATGACAACTTCATCGTCTCGATCCAGCTAGCCAAAGAAAGAGAGAATGAAAGATGACTTGGCTATTATGTGTCCTTTCCTTGTGGAATTCATTGCATCAGAAGGTGCCTTCTTGATTAAACAAGACACGCTTCAGTCCGACAAAGGTTACTGGACTACTGAGCACATGAATTTAGTTTAGAGTCCTTAAACCCTGTGGACTTGCTACTCGTTCCAGCCTTGGCATCTGTCAATGAATAGACAGGTGAAAGTCTAGAAGAGTAAAACAGTGTTTCCCTTCTTGGTAGCTGATGCAATGGCTGACAGTGATGCTCAGCTATGGAAGAGCAGAACAACAGGAAACTGTACAAGTTATTATTCAGCAGAATATTCTCCCAGCCTTCATCAATATAGAACTCAAAGGTTTCCTGATCCAGGAAGTAGTTATTTGAGCATTAACAAGCATCGATGCATTCATTTCTTGTTAATTTGACCAGTTGCATTTTGAACCATCATAAGCTTTTAAAATGTGAAATATCCTGAGAAAGGATTACAATTACTCTGATTATAATCAACATGTAATCTTTCATGTACAGCTAAAAATCCATCTTGGCCAGCATCTCCAGAGCAGGGCGGCAGTCCATGTGAGAAATCAGTAATCAGGCTCCAGGTATCTGTTTCCTGAATATGGAACTGTCTTGTTTTAAATTTAAATTGAATTGATATTATAGAAAACTAGAAAATCTTGTTTCTATTTGGATTCTTTTTCCCTTCTTCGCAATCAGTTTGCCTTGCCTAATTCATTTATGGGTTTATTATACAGTTAAATGTCTTCTGTAACCTGACCTATGAGGATGAGATTCAGACATCTGATTTTATGCAATCTGTCCTTCTTGTTTATTTTCCCCTTACTTTCAGACCTTTTTAGTACCTCCTGCACTACAGTGTCCCTGTGTGCTGTACCTCGAGTTCCTTACAATGCACTAGGAGTCATAAAACCTGCACTTGTAGTCACTGTGTGTGCTTGGAGGAGCAGAGGGATGCTCCTTCATGTGATCTGGTCTAGGGACGTAAAAAGCATCTTCATCTCAGGGTTTTAAATCTCAGAGGTTTGAAACCTGGGCAGCAGAATAACTTTCAGCAACAATGGATTTTGCTAAGTCAGCTTCAGCCCATTCGATGTCATTAATGCTGCATCTTTCTCCCATAGCAGCAGACACCCAGGTGGGACATAAAGTACCAAGTGGAGCCAAAGGGAAGGCCTTCCAAGGCATGCCACATCAGTAACCCACCAACAAATGCAATCAGAGCATGTCGTGGCCTTGAGGGCTGTAGGCAGCAGAGAGGGAGAGATTGACAAGTGGCTTTGTGGTACTTGGCATTTACTGCTCTATTTTTCCTTCCCAACAGGAGCCAAGTCTGGGCACCCTTTTCTGACACATGCAGTGGACATTCTGACATTTGCCTGGTGCATCTCTCGCCTGGCAGTGTCAGGTTGTAAGAGCACAGCAGTTCCTACTCAGTGTTGAACAGACCAATAATGCAACCAAATGAACATTGTAAATAAGAGCAAAACGCAGATAGGTTTGTTTCATGGTATTGCTTTTTATAAATTGATATCACGAGGCATCACTTAGTGTCTCTGTTTTTACCACACATCTATATATGGCTTAATAACTATGTGAGTAGCTCAGTTTTCAAGCTTGTTTCAGTCTCTCAAGACCTATAAGGGTCATAATATTTTTGACAGCTGTCATTGAAATTCTAAAGTAATTCACTCCTCTGCCCTGGCTGTGGCATTGCTGCCATTTTTGTTCTGCAGCACAATCAGGAATCAATAACTCTACAATTTCTTTTTCCCCGTTTCTTACTATTTTGAAAAGGTACCTACATTTATAGCCAGGTGTCAGTCCCTGTCATTTTCATTCTTGTCTTTTGGTCTATAATTACTTGCTTGGATCCTGGCATCCTCACTCAATTTTTGTTCTGGCAAGATACCGAGATACATCCTGATTCTGCAGTAACTTTCGTGCTTCAAATTTAAACGAGTCAAAAGTAAGATCTGAATTTTCACTGATTAATAGATAACGGGTTTTAAGATTTGGCCCAATTTCTTAAATTAAGCTAATATTTATATTCTTGAAGACTTCCCTGGTTCCAATGGCCTTGTCTGCACTTTTCTGAGATAAATTATTTCCCTGATAGTAAGTTAAAAGCTGTGATACATCTGTGTAGAAAAGAGAAATGAATACCAGTAGAAAAAAGCAATTTAAGAGACAAGAGTCTGCTTCATGCGAAAGATCTTTCAAAGTAACAGGGCAAGAAAGGCAGAAGTGCCAGGAAATAGGTAGATTAAATCCTAAGGAGCAATCTGAGTTTTCACCATTCACAAACACCTATTCCAAACTTTAAAACAGATGAGTGTTTTGATGGGACATCACATGTTCAGGTTAATGTGAGTGAATTCATTTCAGGTTGACCTTGATTGTTGCTCATCTGCATGCTCTTTGCTCTTTATAAGCATCAAATAATGCCAGGTCATTAATTCTACTGTGAAAGAGAGCTAAGGGAGGATGTATTATGTTGCTTTTGCCATAGCTCAAGAGTCCACATGCAGACAGTTTCTGCAGCTCAATTAACAAGTAGTAACTTGAATTCATTGATTTGAATCCAAAGTCAGTGGGACTCTCAAGCACTCAGCAGCTTTCTTCATTCCATCTCAGGTTTCTATACTGTTTCTTTGCAACGGGTAGGAAAATGAAGTACTCCCACTGAGTGGCTGTGCACAGTGCTGATCCTTCTGGTGAATGTTGTGTCTTTGATCAGAGCTTCCCAAAGTAATCTGCAAACATCAATTATTTATGCTTTGTAATGCCTTTCACCTTTACCCATTATGACACACTTCTAAGGACCTGACAGAGGAGGCTGATCTTCAGCACTTTCAATTTGTATTGCTAGAAACAACCCAAAAATGGCCATACTGATTCAGACCAATAGTCTCTCTGGCCTCATATGCTGTCCCATTCAGGGGTGCTTAAGGAGACCATATGAAAAGTTGAATTATTCCTTTCACTGCCTAAATATGGCTTTAGGTGCCTAAAATTTAGGTTCCAACTTGGAAAAGATTGTCTTAAGTGTGTAAGTGTTTGTTTGAATAAGTCAGTGGCAAGTGTCCTCTTTCCTATGGATAGTCACATTTCCTCAGGAGCAATGATGTCTAGAGGAGGGAGCAGTTGGTGTTTGCAGTACGATTAATGGCTCAGGAGGGTTCTCTGAGGCATAAATTAGTAGCCCCCAGGAGAAGCAAGAATAAGGCTCTTTTATAAGAGAGACACTTTATAAATTGCTGTCAAATCATTCCACCACCATTAGCTGACATTTTCAGTTGGCAATGTTTGAATTATCTGTCTCATAGAGCTCCCAAAATACAGTGAGATTTTGGTGTTCTGAGAGGGACAAGAGCAGAGAAGAACGGTGCAAGGGAGTCCATCACTCATGCTGGAGCCCTTTGGCTCTGGGGTGAGTGAACTTCTAATGAAGTCAGTTTGGGAAGGTGCATGGTTCTTTTTGGTAAGGTTTAAACAACTTATTCTTCTCTAGACAGCAATTCCTCTTGGCCTAGGGATGATGGGAAGATGGGTAAGGTTGCTGCCAATGAGTGCAGAGGTCCTGAGTGGCCTGTTTTGGTCTCTAGCATGTATAATCCCAACAAAAGCCACAAATTCTGTATGTTTCATCACCATTTCAGTCTCAGCTGGTTCTATGATATTTTAAAGCTTTTGTATGTGAAAGAGAAGGTTTGAAAAAGAGGTCTCTGATTCTGGCAAATAGTAAATAGGTCTTTGCCTACTCAAAAGTAGTGTTATTGTTCTTTGTCTTTTCACTGTAAGTAAGTAACTTAAAAATCCAATCATAACAAACTTGTTTTTCTATTGGAACAACAAAGCTACTAGAATCATCACAATGTTCAGTCTCTAAAGTTAGTAGCAAAGACAGAATCTGTATGTTGCTTTTCCCCTTCTGTGGAAATGCATGTAGTAATACTATATAGGAGCTAAGAGGACATCAGGTTTGGATACACTCAGGTCCTTTATCTTTCTAAGACAGGGAGACTGTGTTGGGTCTGGCTGAGAGGAGTTAATTTTTCCCATAGCAGCCCTCATAGTGCTGTGTTTTGTATTGATAGCTAGAAAGGTGCAGATAACACACCAGTGGTTTGGCTACTGCTAAGCAGTGCTGCCACAGCACCAAGGCTGCCTCTCCTACATCCATCACCACCACTAGTAGGATGGTGCTGAGTGAGATAGTGGGAGGGGGCATAGCCAGGACAGCCAACCCAAACTGACCAAAAGGATATCCATAGTGTATGATGTCTGGTCAACAATAAAAGCTATGAGAAATGAGGGGGATCTTCATTATTACAATGTTTGTCTTCCACAACAACCGCTATACATACTGATGCCGTGCTTCCCGGGAGTGGCTGGATATTGCCTGCTGATGGGAAGTAGAGAATTAATCTTTCATTCTCCTTTATTTCCATGCACAGCCTTTGCTTTTGCTTTATTAAACTGCTGTTATCTTGACCCTGAAGTTTTACTCCATTTTATTTCTCCCCACCCCATGCTGCTGATGGGGGCAGTGACAGAGTGGCTTGGTGAGCACTTGGGGTCCAACCCACCACAGAGTCTCATACATTTTCTTCGGAACAGAGCAGCACATCAGCACAGCTGCTAAATGGCAGGATGTGACTCTCATTGGTACACAAGCTGCTTGAAAGTGTTACATGACTATTAGCCTTGGCGGAGGTGTCAAAGTAAAGTAATTATGGATCAGTGTTCTCTGGAAGAAAACCTAAAAATGAGCACAGAAGGTTTCTTTTGGTGTTAAAGAAGAATTATTTTGTCAGGTTAGCTAGAGGTACTAGTGTCCCAGCAGGAAAGACTCTTAGAAGAGCAATACGTCTGTGTTTAGCTCTTCATGAAGAAAGATGTGTTTACAGGGACAGTGTGTTTGCTGTTAGTTGTGCCTCTCAGAGGGGTCATCAACAGAGATGTACACGTTAAGATTGTTCTGTTTTTTCAGTGCCAAACCCTTGAAATCTATCTTGGGGGAACTGCAGCCTAAACAGCTTGATGTTCAACAGGTGGGTTAGCTTTACAGTGTTGGAGGAAAATCAGGATGATCAGAGGGCTGGAGCACCTCCTGTATGAAGACAGGCTGAGAAAGTTGGGGCTGTTCAGCCTAGAGAAGAGAAGGCAGCGTGGAGACCTCAGAGCTACCTTCCAGTATCTGAAGGGGGCCTACAGGGATGCTGGAGAGGGACCTTCGTCAGGGACTGGAGTGATAGGACAAGGGGGAATGGGTTTAAACTGAAACAGGGGAAGTTCAGGTTAGATCTAAGGAAGAAGTTCTTCACTGTGAGGGTTCTGAGGCGCTGGCACAGGTTGCCCAGAGAAGTGGTGAATGCTCCATCCCTGGCAGTGTTCAAGACCACATTGGACAGAGCTTTGGGTGACATGGTCTAGTGTGAGGTGTCCCTACTCATGACAAGGGGGGGTTGTAACTAGATGATCTCAAGGTCCTTTCCAACCCAAACCATTCTATGATTCTATGAAATATAGTCACTGAAGTGCTGTGCTTTATCCCAGACACCTCCACCAAAGCCCTGGTGGTAGTCAATGTAATTGGAAGATGGCCCATCCCATGATGTAGCTTATGTTCTCTTTTGCAAACAAGTTACTCTTCACAGGTTTGTAATGATCTGAGAGGTATCCTTTAAACCTGAGAGTTTAATGTTTTAAACCTGAGTAAAAGTAGAGGACTTGTTCAAGGCTCTTTCTGTGGCCTTCTTTTCTTAATAAACAGGAAAAATAAAAGCTAAAAAATCTAAAAATCCCACTTCAGACCTGAATTATAATATAATGGTTACCATGTCTTTCTTAGCTCTCCACCTCCATGGGTAGAACATCAAAATATACATTTTGATAATATATGGTCTGCTCGAAATATAAATAATAAACTGCTAATTGCCTTTACCTCTCTAACAGGAGATTCTCAAACCAGCTTTAAAGAGAGAATTGTAATTCCACTGTACTCTGTGAATTTTCTGAGATATCCCTTGTAGTTCCATTAGGCTTTAATAGGAGTTGGAATCTGCTTCACAACAACCTTTCATTTACAGGATATGTTTCAACTCTTAAATAGGCTTTTTAGATGTATCAGGAAAAGGAGCCTTTTGACTTTAGTAGTCATTAGAGAAATAAGTGTCTTTCATTAAAAACCTGGTGGAGAGATGGCTTTTTGACTTCTGAGTTTGATAAAGAAGTTGCTTAAGCATTGACAGATTATGAATTCCCCAATTAATAGCCATATTTTAACACTGAAATGGGCTTTTTACATTACAGTGTTGAATTACTTCGCTATATAGTGCATAAACCATTTCATTCCTCTCACAAGTAGGTCATGAGGAATTCCTATGTTGAGGGCTTGTACAGGGAGACACCGTATTCACAACTGTGCATCTCAAATCGATCTGTTCATCCCAACTCAGAAGGCCGGGCAAAGTTTCTTGTCACTGAAACAATGAACAAGGTGGAGCGGAGGTAGATCATTTCAATTTTCACATTACTCTGGTTGATTGCATTACCTCTTGGTAGCTGAACTGCTGGAGCTGCCCATGTACAGGCTGCTGAGAGCGCAGAGTAAAATGCATTAGTTGTAATGTCATGTCATCAAAACATGCTAAGAATAACATCCCATCCATCGCTGCCTCTCAGCTGACAAGCAGTAACTCATTAAACAGCAGTAATTTGATCCAGTTTTGATTGTCTGCCTTTAGATAAAAAAAAGCCATCTCGTCTGTGGAATGTTTTCAAGGCATCTGCTTTTTCCTGTTGAAATTTAAGAGCTCTAGTGTGCTTCCAGACAAAGAGCCTGGCAACAGCAGTATCTTGAACAGTTTTGGATTGGAGGGGTTTTTGAAATGGGGATAGAAGAAAGCCTACCCAATTTTAAGCTCTGATGATAGCTGTCGGCATTGTACTTTGATTTGTGATTGTGCATCTCCTTGCCTAAATAAAAGCCAAACTTCTAAACTGCAAGTGCTTTGACGAATCATAGAATCATAGAATAGTTAGGGTTGGAAAGGACCTTAAGATCATCCAGTTCCAACCCCCAAATCACAAAATGGTTGTCAGGGACTATGAGAGCTTATGTTGTCCAAACCCCTGCTCAATGCAGTCACCTAGAGCAGATGCTCAGGGCTGTGTGTGGTCAGGTCTTGAGCACCTCTGAGGATGGAGACTCCACAAACTCTCTGAGAAACCTATTCTAGTGTTTGAGCATCCTCACTGTGAAAAGAGTTTCGTTCATATGCAAAAGTGGAATTTCCTCTATTTCAGTTCCTGTGAGGGTATTTTAAGTCTAGTATTGTGCCTCGTAAGAGTTTTCTATATGAAGAGGCATTCTTGTTGCTTATTTAGAACAAAATTGTTCTTAGTTTTACAACTACCATTTATATTATGTTTACAACATGCAATTAAGGATTCCTATTAAATGTGCTGTACAAGGCAGATCCCAATGACCAATATTTATTCACATTTTTGCCAGAACATAGCATTAAAAAGACTATAGAAGAGAAATTTAATACAAGGGAGAAGCTATAAAACCCGCATTTCAGCTCGTATGAAAAAATTTGGGTATTTATTGGTTTAGAGAATTTTCTCTTTTGACACTCAAATATTGCTGTGGGGTGACAGACACAAATTTTGTAGAATCCATTTAATTTGTAGCATCTTCTCCTTTACCAAATTATACATTCCAAAGGATATCTGCTAATGACCAATATATGACAAATACATTCTACAAGCTTATTAGCACAGAAATAATTGTAACTGGCTGCTATAGTTCATTAAGGCTTGTTTACTTTATACTTCATTAAGGCTAATTTTGTAAGTATAAGATATATTTTAATAGTAATTTTTGCCTCTATTTTTTATGTTTCTCTGCCATCTACTGCTAGCAGTGGTTTCTGATTTTCTTCTTTGATCCTTGGTAATTTGCCACTGTGTTTACTGTGAACTGTGTAGTGATGACTTTTAACCAACAATTTGCTGGGCTTTAGCAGATGCTCACCTTCAGTCAGGTACATATTCAGTTACATGTGCTTTTCCTGAGTGAAAAGAACCAGTTAGGATGATCACTGCTCTCTTGACCCAGCACAGTGGAAGTTCACCTTGCTTTATGGACAGATATGTCTCCTAGTGAATACATGTGACAAGTAATTGAGTGAGTGCCTTGATGCCCAGAACAGGCTTGATTTACACATAAGAAGTTGTACCATGGGAGTAAAAGGAAATATGGGTAGTTTTATTTTTTGTTTCATTTTTTATGTTAGTTTTGTTGATAGCACAATCATATTAGTAAAATTCTTTACAATAAGTTCTAGAACTATTAATATATAGTATGTTGTTTAATATGATCAAAGCATGTAGTAGTTTAATATATGGTTAAACTCACCAGTCTGGAGAGCTGATTTTCCAGACTGGATTTGAGCTATAGTGAGCTATATACTCTTCCATTGCTATTTGTAACAAGCTGTTACAACACTGAGCTTCCTACTGCTCTTTGTTCAGTACCTCACTGAGCCAGAGGGTACCTGGCTTATCCATGGCAGATATGGGCTTGATAGGTGCTGCATTGACACAGATAGTCAGAAAACTAAAGAGCAACTTTACCTTAAAACTAATCAAATTGTCTCAAAGAAAGACAAATACACAACTTGGTAAAGGGAACACCCACATCAGCTGAGATATGAGAGAGGGGGAGGAATCTACTTATTTTTCTTATGCTTTTTCCACTTTCAGTACAATACTTAAGTATTTATTGTTGAAAAGATCAGAAATGGAGCATACAGCCTTTCAGACACTGAAACAGCTGCAGAACATATTAAGTAGTGGCCCCTTCTGCATGTATCATATCGTCCTGACTTATGGTAGAAATCCATGGTTCAAATCCCTATTCCGAGTTTAGGGCAATATCTGAGTTTGAATTCCCATCTAACCCTCTAGGACTAAAGCCAGAAGGAATACTATGAGGAGTACTAAACTGTTTTCCTCCCTTCTTGTGGGATTAGAGGAGCCAATGTGACAGTATTTGGGAGTACCCAAAAGTGCAGTCATTTCTATTATTCATTTGCTCAGGGATACAGCAAAATTTGAGTCTCACTCAACTGTTGACAAATGTAGGTGACAAAAGGCAATCATCTTAGGACACTTCCCTTCTTTTGTTCTAAATTTGTGGAAATGCTGAATTTTATAATCTCCTGACAGCTTTGGTTTTTCATACTGTGTCCAAGTGGTAATTTCAATCCAATTTTCTGTTGTGAGAACAGCATTTTGGTACAGTCAATACATTCATCTTTCACTAAAGCATACACATATATGCTTTATAGCCATGTGTGTGCCCACAAATGCACCCAAAACCTGGGGTACTTAGCAAAAATAAAAAGAAAGACCAAAACTAAACATGGAGTAAGCTCACAGAATGATTGCATTCAGGGATAAAAGCAATGATTGTTTCAGTTACAAAGAGGAATGAAAGAGCATGAGGTTGATCAGCAACCAGCCTTCTCTTCTGTTTTATTGGAGCTGAAGGACAAAGTACTGACAGTCTTAAGCACTATGTGCATGCATTTGTGTGTATATATGGTGTATGTGTTTTTCTGGTCATATGTCATATGTTCATATGGTCCTTTCCAACCCTAACTATTCTATGAATCTGTGATTCAATATGAGTCAGTACCTCTGTTGAAAACAGCCTGGTTTTACCATGAAATATCTTGCAAATGGGATACTATTGGTTTCAATTGCTTAATGCAAAACAAAGGGCTTTAAGATTCATTTCTATTGTTGTGATTAAGTGCTGAATGTTTTCCCTGTTCATTGGAAACAATTTTAGAAGTCAATGCTATGGCCCTTATTTTTGTTTGTATTATTTTTAATGAGTGGTCATGAGCTCTGCTTTTGTCTAAACACACAGGAAGTTAATGAGCTTACTTCTATGGGAACAGAAAATTTTACTGTGAGTTCATATAATCCTTTCTTTTCTGGTAAGATCTTGGTGCATACAGACACAGGAGACAAAAACTCCTCCGTAGCCAGGAACACAGATTCCCATCTTCCAGGTCACTCCACTACTTTTCAGCTCTCATTCTCTGTGAAATTCAAGATCAAGACAGGCATTTGGATGTAAATGCACCTCCATGAGAGCCGAGAATTATGGACTCCCGTTAGAGAGATCTGGACAATGAAGCCTAAACAGCAATTCCTTTTCCCACTTTGAAGGGATCAGTGCACTTGTCCACACATATATCATTGCCATTTGAGTTTCCCAAGGCTATGTCACCTGGATCCCAGCTTTCAATCTAAAAGGCCATGGGTGTCACTTGTCATAGCTCCTAGTCCCACACAGATGTCTTGTATACCCAGGCAAGTCTCAACTGGCATGAGTTTGTTGTCTGTTGTCTTTAACTCTCACATTAATGTTGGAGAACTTGCATTCTTGAGATGTTTCTCTCGCTTATAAAGATGATAGCTGAGAGCAGTGAGGGTGATGCTGGCTTTAACATCATGAGAGAGCTTTTTATGTGCTGTTGAGCAATACATACAAGAACGGGTATAATGACCCACCTGTATTCACAGACAGTATAAATAACATCTGTGGAGGGAAGAGCTCAGGCAGAGCCTTGAGTACATGCTTAATGATAAGCAAATTCCTGTCTTGTAGAAGCTGATGAATCTGCTCCTAACTTTCAGATGCATGTTTCATTGCTGGAACTTTGGTGAATCAGAAACATAGAGCCAGTGCATGAGTGAACTGAGAATAAAACTAATGTTCTTGCCTTCCTATATCTGCACTTTCATGGAGGGACATTGGTTGTGTCAGGCTATCCTGTTCATAAGAGTTTTTCCTCCCCCAGATTACTGACAAATACTTCACAATGGACCCCCCCAAAATAAATCCCAGACAAAGCATTAAGCTTGGTGCTGCAACTCCTGTAACCAAATCCCCTGCTGAAACGTGTTGGAAAATGTTAGGCCTGCCAGAAATATTATGTCAGCCTGTCCCTGGATTTCCAGTGAAAGGCAGGGTTTTGCTCTCTGTCAGATATTTTTTCTTCCTTTTAATCTCCTTTTGATGAGCTTCCTGTTGGGTTTTTAGCTACTTAGAGAGGAAAGTTAATTTTTTTAATTGCAGTATCCAACAAAAAACCTCCATCACTTCAAAGATCTTATTCCTTTCATTTTTTTTCCTGCTGTTGCTTTTACTCTTGACATTCATCCTACTCAACAAGTCCTGATATGACACTCCATAAAATCTTCATCCTGTCAATGTCCTGCTGTGAGCATTGCCCAATGCTTCCGGAATTTTCATTTAGCATCCATTCATATAACTATATCAGTGGGGTATTCTTACTACTGAGTAGCCCTCCAGCTTGATATGAAAGGGCACAAAGTTAATGAAAACAGCATTAAAGCTCTATTAGCATTTAGTGAGTTTACTAAGCCTTGTTCTGAACTTCACATTAGTTTCAGCATATTTTTATTTAACTCACAGTACCCAGAACTCGAGGCAGCAGAAACAACACTACATAGAGTCCATTTTTCAGGTGAGAGTATTATTTCAGAAGGAATGGAAGGCTTTGATTTTGAAGGCAATTTTTTGAGGGTTTGGGGATTCTTCCTGTGGGTTTGTGTTGGGTTTATTTTAGGTTGTATATATCTGACTACTGACCCATCCCATTCAGTGGGTGTGTGTACGGGGGTGATCTCTTACCCTACTCTGTGCAGTTCATAGGAAAAACCACAGGCTTTCCAGAGGTTGAAACAAAACATTGAATTTTACTGTAAACTTCCCTAAACTGTGCCAGGACAAACAAAATTCTTGGCAAGTTCTCATTCTTATGAAAGATCCAAAGTAGAGGGAGAAAAGAAACAAAAGAAAGAAGGAGAGGAAACAGATGGGATTTTACCACCCCATGGATCCAGCAAACTCTCCTTGGTCAGTGAGCCAAAGCGCTTTTAGTCAGTGAATCCACTGAGGTTCTGGAATCCTCCCACAAGTGGAGCTTCATTTGAATGCTTGCATATGCATTGTGAGCTATTCTGGAACATTTCAGATGGTGGTAGGGGTATCTGGTAAGTCCCTAGATCCAGTGAACATGGTGCTCCAAAGGACACAGGCACAATGTCCTGCAGTGCTGTCTTTGGGCAGTTCGTTGCTGGGGATCTCTACAACTAACTGGTAAGAGGTTTTAATGAAGTGGGGATCAGTCTCTTCTCCTAAGTAACAAGTGATAGGACAAGAGGAAATGGTCTCAAGCTGCACCAGGGAAGTTTTAGATTAGAGATGAGGAACAATTCCTTCCCCAAAGGGTGCTCAGGCATTGGAACAGGCTGCCCAGGGCAGTGCTGGAGTCACCGTCCCTGCAAGTGTTCACACACTGTGTAGACGAGGCCCTCTGTGACATGGGTTAGTGGTGGCCTTGGCAGTGCTGGGGTAAAGGTTGGACTTGATGGTCTTGAAGGTCTTTTCCAACAGAGTTGATTCTATGATTCCATGATTCTATCTCCATGGCCTCGGGGCAGCCAACAAAGAAAACATCCTGCACCTTCCTGGAGCATGACTTTGTGTTCTGCCTCCCTTACATTTGCCCAAGCGATAACATGCTGCTCATGATGAACAAGTATTTAGTTTCCTACAGTTCCTTCTATCTTTTGAGTTATTTTGAGACACACACACAGTAAAAAGGTTCTCCTGAACATCACAACCACACTGATATTATGGAGGATAGCCAGCATTGCTGGCTATTCCAGTGTGAGACACACCTTCGCAAAAGTGAGAATACTTCTTGAAGAAGAATGGCCCCAGCTGAGGGACTTCAGTCTTTTTCTTTCTATAGAAGGAAAAGCCCAAGAAATAATTAAGCTATTTTGTTCCAGAATGCAAAAAGCCTATTTTTATTTTCAGTCTTTGTACTAAAGGACCAATTTGATGGCTGATAATGAAGTGGATGGAGAAGTGATGATCCCAGCTCAGTTCTTGATTCTGACATGTCTTTTCCCATGGAAAAACCTTCAGTCCATGTTTAGTGTTAGTTCCCCTTCTCCATATTTTGCCAATGATGTTTGGACTAATTGTCTGTTTCAATTATACATAATTTGGTCCAATTCTGCTAAAAATGAATGGATGTCTCACTCCAAAGGTGTGTTTTCCGAAGTGCTTCCCCCCACTGCAGATACTATAGTAACATCAAGAGAGGTCACATAAGGATTTAGGCTGATAAAGGATCTTAGGAGCAGAACTGGACAGAATAATCTTCTGTCATTCATTGAGTCAGCTAAAAAGCAAGGTAGTTACTTAAAATGTCCACAGGCATCAAAGCCTAATGGAGGTCTTAGACAAAGGAAAATAATTGAAATTGCTATGGACATAATGAGAAATACACTATGAGGTTTTATAAAGGATTAGTCCAAGGGCTTGATTTTCAAGCTATAGACAGTAAAATTCATGTAGACACGTGTGGAAAAAAAGATACTATGGAGTTTGGTATTAAGTGAACCCAGCTTGTCGATTCTGGAGCTCAATGTGAACCTGGGTACCGTTCTCATTAGAATGAGCAAAGATTGAAGCATTTAATGCTAAACACTGTTACATGCCTCACATTCCTTTCATAACAGACTGTGAAACAGTCAGCTGAACTGAAGATGTTATAATACAGATGTTAATAAAAGCCCTACATGCCTTTCATCCAGCAGGTCTTAACTTACCACTTTGAGCACCCCTCTGAGGTGCAGACCTACCAATACCCTTGTTTTAAAGGCAGCAAAATGGTGATATAAAGAGGTCAAGTAACTTGCTGGAGGCTATTAGGAGAGCACAATTGTGCCAGTTGCTCCCAAGTTCTCACCTTTCGAGCTCAGAGAGATTTTCTTTGCACCTCACACTCTTCAAAGTATGTGTTTAGATAAATGAAGCAAAAGTATGTGGCATATATCTGACAAGAAGCACTTTGGGGATTAATCTGATCTACTAATTTCTTGGTAGATACCAGGAACTCAGCTGTGAGCATTTAAAGCACACCGATCCCATCTATTGGGGCTGCTGTGTAATTGATTGTAATGGGCTACAGCAGATTGTCTGTCTTCGTGTTGACAATTGATTCTGATTTTGGTAGTGTTCCATTATTTGCCTCTCCATTACATTTTCACTGTCCAAGGAATTTCAGGTGAAAATATATCCCCCCCAACAACATCTGCTAGTAATTTCACTTTTATGTCTGGGTCAAATATTGATTGTCACTCCCCCCTGAAGGAGAAAGGTGCTGATGTTTAATATCAACATATTTTCTTTCTTATACTTAATTTCATGCAAAAAAATCCCTGTGAGCCAGTTGTAAGGATTCCCAAAGAGAAGGCAGACTCATCTTCTTGTTAAGAAGCCACAGAGTAGGAACAAATTCTAGTACCTACTAAATTGGCTTCAAGATATGGTAACTAAATGCTTAATTATTATACAGAATCCAGCTCCATATTCAGGGAGTCTGTATTTGGAGCGAGGGCTGCTGCCTTTCCCACTGTAATAGGATTCACAGCTACAAACAGTCTTCTCAATGTAATGAACAGGAGTCCAGACTCACAAGAAACAAATTTTACTTCTGCAGAAAAGTCTATTTATTTCCTTTGTTACATTAGAAAGATAAAAATAAGGCAAATAATAGAATAAAATGCCTAAAAATAAATTCTTATTTACACTTCAAACCTCTTTCTTTGAACTTTACCTTGAAAATGCAGCTCAAACAACATCATATATAACTTGTTTTCTGCTACTGGAAGCAGATTATTGTGTGATCTGATAATTCTTTCTTTTTTAATCATCTAAATTTCAAAGTAATTTTGATATTCATGTGAGGTACTGGTTATGCTATTTATTTTATGCCAGAAATAGCTTTCTAGTTTCCTACCTAAATGATACTAGAATTTACAGAGTAGGAAACAAGCCTGGTTCTGTCCTTTTTTTCCCTATAATAAGAACAATCAACAGGACTAGCATTCTGTCTACCTCTGTAGCACGATTTATCATCTGGAGATCTCCAGATGGATTTGAAAGAACATGATATTAACTGTGCTTTAGTGACTGGAGAAAGAGCAGTGTGTAGTAAAGTGATTTTCCCAGTATGTCAGTGAAACACCACACTAGAGCTAAGCGTAAGACCCCATCTCCTCCTGTTCTGTACCCCGGTGGTTAACTCTTCTGGAACTTCTTTACATTTCCATCCTCTGCTAGCTAGATTTCCTGCACCCAGTTGCACTTGGTTAGATGGGATTTAATGATGAATCTATCTTGTATTATTACCATGATGACATGAGAGAAGGAATATTCTCTCTTTCGAATTGAACATAGTTTTAGGATGCAGTTTGGCCACTGAGGGGAGGAGTTGCCTGAGATTCGGAAATGAAATTCAACTGAATAAAGTTTTCTTTAATTCTGATGGAGTTCCTGTGCTGTCCTTGTCACTGTGGTTTCTCAGCACATGCAGTCACAGGAGAGTTACTTGCTGTAAGACCAGTATTTGAGAGACTGTAAATGATATATAGCAAAGGGTCCTGTCTCCTAGAGGTCATTAGAGAGAGTTAGAGTCGGTCCAAGGAGCACCATGGAGATGCTCCAACTGCTGGAGCATCTCTCCTATGGAGGCAGGCTGAAAGAGCTGGGCTTGTTCAGCCTAAGGAAGAGAAAGCTCCTTAAGGGGAGACCTTAGAGCAGCTCCCGGTGTCTGAAGGGGCTGACAATGGATGGAGAAGGCTGTTTTACGGGGACATTTAAGGATAGGACAAGGAGGAATGGCTTTAAACTGTCAGAGAGGAGATTTAGATTAGACATCAGGAAAAAGTTCTTTACTTATGAGAGTGGTGAAGCACTGTTACAGGTTGCCCAGAGAAGCTGTAGCTGCCTCATCCCTGGCAATGTTCAAGACCAGGTTGGACACAGGGGCTTGGAGCAACTTCCTCTAGTGGAAGGTGTCCCGTGGCAGGGGTTGGAACTGGATGGGCTTTAAGTTTCCTTCCAACCCAAACATTTCTATGATTCTGTGATTAAAATGCTTATAATAATGAGGCCAGTACTAAGGAAGGACGCATAATGCCACTTCAGTTTTAAAGGGATATTGTGAAAACTGCATCATGTTCATTAAGGCAGCCTGATTTTTGTAATATAAGCCTGTACAGTCCATTTCTAAGTGTGAAGACCTCCCAGGGAAAGTCCAGCTACCCACTTCGGCAGCTTTCAAGTGTTGTAAGATTAAGTTCTTGGCTCTGCCTTCCCTAGAGTGGCTAGTGTTTCTCTGCAGGAAAAAACTGTGTGTTAATATCACTGGAAAACAGGCCTGAAGAATTAAGCACCAGTGAAGAGGGTTTTTTTTAATTCTAGTTCTTGGTGGCCAGCCTTGCAAATCCCTATTATTCATTGATGGAAGTGTCACATTTAAAATGCAAATTCCTTCCCGTCTGTTCAACCATGTCAATGCATTTCCTTTGAAGTATCCCTGGAGCTCTTGAGAGGCCATCCACAGTGGGTTCACTGTGATCAGCCAGCTTGCTAAAGAGTACCCTGCACCAGCTCAGGTGAATTCAACTGAGCCCTGCTTAGCAGTCCCAGCTTGCAAATGCATCTGGACTGTATGGTAGAGGAAGGAAAAGGGAAAATAAAGGGCAGCAGGTACACTATTCTCAATGCAAACATACACATTTCTTTGTTTAGCTTTAGTAGTACCATTAGGACAGATGTTTATACTAAGCCAGGCTTTGCTCATCCTGAGGCACATCACAAACCCCTATTTACCAGCAGCAGAATCTGTCCTGTGACAGTGAAGTGTATAATATAATTAGATCTCTGGTTCATCTTGCACATATTCTCCTGGTTTTGTCACCTCAGTTGGGAAGAGCAAAGCTTTCTTATGGCATCCATTCTCGCAAACAATGTCAAGGCTCAACTGACATGGAGTTTCTATATCCACACAGGGAATGGTCCATTGTCCTTGGTCCTTGCTACCATCCAGCCATAGTTATGAGTTCTTCTAGGCAGTACTAGCTGACCTAGGCCAAAATTGTGCTAGGAGTAGTTCTATGAATTGAGAAAGCCTCCTGCATTCCACTGCAGTACCCATGGTCCCAGGGGGCTTGGGGAACATACTGGAGGAAAAGATTGTGTTTTCAGGTAGAATCCAGGTTAGTGAGTGCATTGTCCATGATTGGAAATTCTAGGAGCAACATAAATACTGACAATAATGACCATAATAGCATAGTAAATTGTATTTTCAGTAATGGCTAAATAGTTTAATAATCTTCATCAAATGACTGAGGACCTTATCCAGCAGCTAGACTTGCTGTCGCCTGTGTACTAATGCAGCCAGTACTTAAAACTGGGAGCAATGTAATTTTGAGTATGGACTGCAGCACTTGAGTTAAAAACACATTTTTATCAGTTTGATGTGGTTTGTGGGGAGAGCTCATGAACACTAATGAACTCCTGAAACACGCGGCCATTAAATGTTAGTTTAAAATTTATCAAAGTGTATTTAGTATTAATAGGGTAAGAATAACCTCAAATACAAGTTATTTCCCATGATCAGTGTAAGCAGACTTCGTATTCTTAGTCAAATAGATTTTCCTAAACTAGTACATCAAAACTGTATGTACACTCCTGGAGATTCACAAGTCATGAACACATACTGACTTTATGGGTTAATAATGATCCATGTCCATAAACTAACCATCCTGTTGACTGCCACACAGCTGTCTTCCACCTTGCTTTAAGACCCATCAGATGCATTCCACACAGCTTGATGTCATAGAAGCACAGAATGTTATGTCATAGAATCATAGAATGGTTTGGGTTGGAAAGGACCTTAAGATCATCCAGTTCCAACCTCCTGCCATAGGCAGGGACACCTCACCCTAGACCATGTTGCCCAAGGCTCTTGTCCCTCACAAGCTTGTACATTTTGGCTGTCTTACTGCCCTTTTCCAGTCTGGAATTCTGGTATTGAATCTTTCCTACTTTTTAACCAAGGTCTGGATGCCCTTAAGGGAAAGGTTTTCCTTTCAGGAAAACCCACTCCTTCTACTTATGAAATGAAAAAGCTATATGGAAAGCAGGTTGGCAGAAGATTGCTGGGGGTCCTGGTAGACACCAAGTTGAACATGAGGGAGCAATGTGCCCTTGCATTGAAGGTGGCAAATGGTAGTATCCTTGGGTGCATTAGGCAAAGTATTGCCAGCAGGTCAAGGGAGGTGGTCCTTCCTCTCTGCTCAGTGCTGGTGAGTCCATACCTGGAGTACCGTGTCCAGCTCTGAGCTCCTCAGTACAAGAGAGGCTTGTACCTACTGGACAGAGTCCATTGAAGGCACACAAAAATGGTTAAGGATATGGAGCATCTCTCCTATGAGGGAAGGTTGAAAGAGCTGGGACCTGGAGAAGAGAAGGCTCAATGGGGATCTTATTAATGCAAGTATCTGAAGGGAGGGAGCAGATGGAGCCAGGAACTTTTCAGTGGTGTCCAGTGACAGGAGCAGAGGCAATAAACACAAACTGAAACACAAGAGGCTCCCTCTTAATATCAGGAAACATTTTTTTACTGTGAGGGTGACTGAGCACTGACTCAGGTTGCACAAGGAGTTGGTGGAGCTTCCATCCATGGAGATACTCACAAGCTAAATGGACGTGGTCTTGGGCAGCCAGCTGTAGATGGCTTTAGTTGAGCAGTGGGAGTGGGAAGGGCAGACTGGATGACCTCATAGAACCTCATGGAATCATGGAATGTATTGGGTTGGAAAGGGAGCATTAAAGGTCTTCTTGTCCAGACCCCTGCTGGGGCAGGAACAGCCTTCACTACATCAGGTCGCTCAAACCCCTGTCCAACCTGACCTCAGAGATTCCCTTCAATCTCAAGCATTCCATGCTTCTGTGATTCCAAATACCAATAATTAGAGAAAGAAAACTGGACACATGGTTGCCTAGAAGAGCCAGACATCCTCAAACAGCAGAGTGATCAAGTTTGCAGCTTCTCACAGATTTCATTAGCAAGTAGGTAGTGAGTGACACGAACTTCCTTTACCAAATTCCCTTAGCAGTGTTTGGCTTTTGTGCTTTGTATTTGGCTCCATGGGTATCCAGGACACCTACTGCTGCTTTTAAATGTGATTAGTGATTTTATTTAAATAGATTTTGGAGTTAATTGTGTTGGGATAGTTTTGCCTGCCAACAGGAAACCAAGACAGCATGTTCAATGCCCTTCAGCCTAAATAAATTCATGAATGCACAGAAATGATTCTACCTCGTTCCTCTTTCCCAACAACATGTATTGGCTCGAAGAGCTCAGATTTGCTGTAATCACCTTACCCTCCCCACTAACTCCTTACAAGTCAGCTGTCTCCTTCAGATAACTCTACTACAACTTCCCCAATTCTAATTAACTCAGAATTTGTTCCTTCTTTATGAACTTTTGCATTCGGGGCAGTTTGTGTAGCTTGAAAAGGGAATTGGTAATTTGGGAGTGAGGGAGTCACACCAGCACAAATACTGGGAGGATGCACTCCTCAATTATATATCTGTTGAACTCAGGAACAGCTTTTAAATTCAGTCATTAATTTTTAGTACTCCAAGAAATGAATCTATTAAACAGAGTTATCAAAGAAATAGGAATTTAGGGGTCAGAAATAAAACTCTAAAGGGATGAAATTTTTATTTGAAAAGGATGAGGATGGAGTTTTTTGTATGTTTCTGAAATGTCCTGATATTTTTTACTATGAAGTAGTGATAACTATGTAAACGTAAATACCTTTATAAATGCATTGTTTTGGTAGTGGAGGGTATTAAGGGTGGCTTCTGTGAGAAGCTGCTAGAAGCTTCCTAAGAGTCTGACAAAGCCAGTGCCAGCTGGCTCCAAGATGGACCCACTGCTGGCCAAAGCTAATCCCATCAGCGGTGGTGGTAGCACCTCTGGGATAAGAGGTGATAATTCCTCTATTTAAGAAGAGGAGAGAAAAACCTGTGAACCACAGCCAGAGAGAGGAGTGAGAATATGTGTGCATGCACCAAGGTCAGTGAAGAACAAGGGGGAAGAGGCATTCCAGGTACTGGAGCATCAATGCTCCTGCAGATCATGGTGCAGACCATGATGCAGACCATGGTGAGGCTGTCTCCATGGGAGTTATCCCGTGCTGGTGCAGGGACCCCCCGAGGAGGAAGGAGCAGCAGAACCATGGATGGTGAGCTGACCACAACCCCCATTCCCCATACCCCTGTGCCACTGTTGTGGAAGGAGGTAGAGATATCAGGAGTGAAGTTAAGCCCAGGAAGAAGGGAGGGAGGGAAGGATGGTTTGAAGGTATTTTTAAGGTTTGGGTTTGTTTCTCATTATCGTACTCTGATTTTATAGGTAGTAAATTAGACTAATTTCCCCCAGTTGAGTCTATTTCACCCATGGCAGTAATTGCTGACTGATCTCCCTGTCATTATCTCTACCGACAGGCCTTTCCCTATATTGTCTTTTACTTTTCCAGTCGAGGAGGGGAGTGATAGAGCAGCTTTGGTGGCCATCAGGAGTCCAGTGAGAGTCAGCCCATCACAATAATCCTACTACATCCTGTGTTGTTCTTCTAAAAAAAATGCATTTCTGTGTAAGATATTTGCGCCGTACTAGATGTTCCATTACTTAAAAGCTATCTTTACACAACCCTGTTTTGAAAAGGCATCAGAGGTGAACAAAGAACATCTGCTCCATTATGCTCTAAAATATAAGGTTGTTTTTACTGTATTTAGTCCAGCTTTACAGGAACAAAGCAAAGAGAGTTTCTGTTAAGAGATAATTCCTTGGTCCTACATGGCTAAACATTTAGCATTTATCCACATATATTTGCTGGTCTTTTCTTTTGTTTCTTGCCATTCTGTCAGAGCACAGAACTGCTTCTCCTGTGGAAGAAGCTATGGCATTTGGTCTTGAAACATTAAAGATCAATTATGATTAAATTTGCACCAGGATTTGTGTGGGGTTTCTTATGTTTGGCCAGGAAAAATCATTAGAATTGTCTTTATTATGAGCTTCATATGTATTTCTAGTATTATTGTGAAAAACTACACCAGTTTCTGACATGCTTCAGATTTAGTGAGATCTCACTGATGTTTCTTGTAATGTGAGAGAATGGAGAAGAACTGTAAACCAGTTGTTTACATGGTGGTCATCTGCATATTCTGAAATAGTTGCAACTGTGCAACATATACCTTCTGTAGTGCCTTTTCTCTCCCCTACCTCCTTTACAAAATACCTATCAATCTCTCCCTTTTCACATATAGTTAAAATATGTTACTGGAACAGAGAGACAACAAGTTTTTACTCTCAATCCCAATATACTATTTAAGTGTTAAGGGAATAGAATAGAATAGCAAAAATAAAAATATTCCTCTAATTAAAATTTAGATCAGAACATCCAGATTAATGGTCATTTAGCATTTTTACTTGCCATTCCTACTTGCAAGAGCAGTTACTTCTTCATAACTACAATGAGTTTAACGTCAGGTTGCAGTGAAATCCAAAGATAGCAAACTTCCATTGGAAAGAGAAAGGAAAATCACTCCTACAAAATGAACTGACATTTCTGTATGTCAGTTGAAAGTTTTGTTGTTCAATACAGACCAGATCATGCCTGGTATATATCAATCCACCTATTCTTTCTGAATCACGTATCATTACTAATAGTACATCCTGTCATAGGTACTCAGACAAAATATATGGCACATTATATAGGAGGCAGAGTAGAATTCATCTTATTTTTTCTTTACAGTGATACTCAAAAGAAAAGGAACTTATTTTTGCCAGTGAAATGCAAAGAAAGACACTCAGAGAAATGACAGCACTCCTTCTTCCATTATCCAGTGACTCAACTGATCAGAAAGCAGCTCTAAAGCACTGATGTGGTGTACACATGATGGGTTTATCAACTAGTACAGTTCCAGTTGAGATAGGTACACAAACAATAATGACATTGCACAGAGAATGACAAGATTTCCCTTTAGAATACAGCATGAACTTATGGTTAAGACAAATAAGCTCAAGTTGGGAAGGTGGAGTAGAGATAGAAACACATTACTGTGAGGGTTAAGATAGTGGAGACCTTGTTTTACAGGAGACTAATGAGGTTCTTCTACCATGGAGGTGGAGCTCTAGGGGAACCCAAGTTAGCTCAGCTTGGCCATGAACAGTGATATATTTCATTCCTGGCCTGGCGCACTTGATCTGACTTAGTCAGTTCACTTATAATGGTTTTCCCAAATGACTGCATCCTCTTGTTCTGTACTTCCATGTTCTTGTGTGCACACACACACACAAAACTCTTATGTTGTTTCATTTTGCAAAAGGGAGTCTGAGAGTAGATAGAACTCCTCTCTTCCTATTCATCAAAAAGATGGAATCCTTTCCAAGGGAGGTTCCAGCTGATAAGGATTTGCAGATTTAGTTTCTATAGCTGTGAATAAATTAATGCATTGACCCAAATGCAAGCTCTCCTTTGTATATAATTTCTTCTCCTTTCCCTCTCATGTGCTTGTTACAGACCATTAGACAGTCCATAAGTTGGGCTCTGTGTTCAAACAGACTGTAACTCTTCTCTTATTTTTGTCTGGTTTTCAGTCCTGTTTCAAAAAAGCTGAATGAAACCAGCAAAGGGTTAAACCACCTTGTAGTGGACAGTGAGACACATGCATTGCAAAGGATTAAATCTCTAAACGTCAAAGGGAGAGAAAGGAAAAGCCTGCCTTGCAATCTTGACTGAGCATCCCATCATTCCTCGACATTAATGCTGGTGAAACAGAGATTAGAAATTCTGCAATTGAGCTAAGTGGAGACTGCAGCGAGGAGATAAGTAAACCACAGTATCTGTTCAGGGCTCAGTTGTTCAACTTCACTCATTCAGAACCTTTCTGACAGAGAAACACAGGTCTGAATACAAAACTCTCAGTGTGTTCAGCTCTGCCATCACTTTCCAAACGTTCCCACAAGTGAAGATCTATTCATTGTCATGTAGAAGACTCCAGGGGATGTTTTTCTTAGGTTCAAGCGTGCGGTTGGGGTTACACTGTGGAGTTGCTCAATGCTGCCTCAGGTTAGATCTTATTTTTTCACTCCTGTCTGTTACTGGACAGAAAGCCTTGAGGAGAATGGATGGGAGAGTACTGGTTTTGATTCAAAATATGGTCTGCCTTCTGAAGCGATACTAACTGAATGTTCTCAGGCTGTTGCAGATTGAGTTGTGAAACTCTTAATCATCCCAGTGCAGTTTCCGAGGGATCAGATTTGAGGACAGATAATTATATTCTACTTATCTTTTTTATTTTCTCCATTCAGAGCTTTTTTAAATTTTCTTTTAACTTCTGTGATATGATCCAAGCCCCTGAGTAACAGAAAATCTACAGAAAACTCAAATCTAGCCTGATAAAATGAAGAGTAAGACATTCATGTGAATAGAGAAGTATAACAAATATATGATACAACTTTCTATCTGGGAAGATGGCTGGAGATTAAATTAAAAGAGAACAAATACATTATCATACAGATAATAAAATATTATCCTTTATTCATCTGAATATATTCTCTATTTCACTGTGAAGGGGCTTGCATTTTAGCAATGAGCAAAGAGCAAAGTGACATTCTGGACAGAGTCACTTGGATAACAGTGATGATTAATTGATGGCTTTGGTTTTAGAATACTGAGATAAATATTAGAGGGCATGAAGCAGTAGCTTCTCTCCCATCTAGATCTGGTTTAGAAGTTGCTTTGTAGTTGAGACGCTGTCTGCACGGGATCAAATAATTCCATTTGAAAGAGTAAGATAAGGGGCAATTTATTTTCATTTTGGTATTTTTCAGTGTCATTCTAGGTCCTGGTATTTTTGTGTTTTCCAGCATAAGAAGGTGGGTGTTGCTGGGTGATAAACCTTCAGCATACTGGTTTCTAGCGTGATAGCAGGCTAGGAAAACCAATTTAGAGATTGGTGTAAAAGTGAAACATCAATCAACCATTAAGAAACCAAACCTTATGTTTCAAGGAATGATTTCAAAAAGACAAAACATGTTTCTAGGCCTTAGGAAATGCAATTTGCTAATAGACTGTAGTATAGCGATTAAGGGGAAGTGATTGTAATTGTAAATTACCATGTGCCACGTGGAAGGCACTAATACACTTAAAATACAATAGTGCATATATCTATGGCTAGTAATGAAGGTGATAATCACCTTATATTCACAAAGGAAATGATGTAATAAATCCTGTATAATGCAGTTTACAGGTTACCTTGGCAAGGGCACTTGAATCGACAAGCAAAGAACAGGCAGTCCAATAGCTGCAGTATATATTATAATTAGGAGCATAAAATTCTAATGAAATGTTGTCCTAAGTAATATTGATTCCAATTTGATGGGGTAAGAGTACAATGATGTAATGGCATTCAGCTAAGTTGGTTCACTAAGAAATTAGAGAAGCACTCGGATGAGGCTCTTTCAGCAAGACTTCCACCTCTCCCATTAGGAAAACTTGCAACTTTCTGACTCCAAAAAGTAGGAAACGGATCCTGAAAACACTCAACTGTGGCAGAAACAGTTTTGCAGTTTTAATTAACATAAATTTAATACCCTGTGCAAAAAGATGGGCTTGCAGAGGGTACTACCTGAACAAACCCTCCCCAGAGTGTTCTCCATTTCACATCTCAGTGTGGGGGGCTGGAAGTGTTTGGAAGGAGAGTTATTGTAAGCTAAATCTGTAAGGTAAGGAGGCAATACACATGGTGTATGCAACTGTGGAAGTGAATTACCAGCAACTTTTCAGGATAAGGATGGAACTCTGGCTAAAAAGAGCAAGGCAGACTGCATTTGTAACAATGCAGTTATTGCACTGTTAGACAAAGAACTGTCTAACAAAGAATGACAAAGAACTGTTGTGGTTTAAGCCCAGCCAGTAACTCAGAACCATGCAGCCGCTCGCTCACTCCCCCTCTTCTTCTTCCCCCCGCTCCTGGAGGGGTGGGAGGAGAATCAAAAGAATGTAACTCACATGGGTTGAGATAAGAGCACTCCAGTAACTAAGGTATAATACAAACCACTGCTGCTACCAATAATAATGATAAGAGGAATAACAAGGGGAGAGGACACAACCGCTCACCACCCGCCGACCGATACCCAGCCAGACCCGAGCAGCGAGCTGGGCACTCTGGGTAACTCCCCCCAGTTTATATACTGGGCATGACGTGCTGTGGTATGGAATAGCCCTTTGGCCAGTTTGGGTCAGGTGTCCTGTCTCTGCTTCCTCCTGGCTTCCCCTCCTCCCTGGCAGAGCATGAGACTGAGAAAGTCCTTGGTCACAGTAAACATCACTGAGCAACAACTAAAACCATCGGTGTTATCAGCGTTGTTCCCAGACTGAAAGTCAAAACCACAGCACTGCACCAGCCGCTGAGAAGGAGAAAAAATAACAACTGAACCCAGCACACTGTGATGTGATTATTTGTAAACATCGAGAGGTTAGTTGGGAATCTGGAGTGGAGTGGACTGCTTGAATGTAGCTACCTATCTGTTATGGGTCATTCTATTGACAAAATTAGAGAGATTATATATATGACAAAATATAGAGATTATAGAGCTGTCAAAGGAGCAGCATAATACAAATATAGGCTTACTTTTATTAGAACCCTAATTAATGTGACTGAATTAATGGCAATTAATGAATTAATGGGAAAAAATAATGAGGAAAATAACAAGGAAAGACTGAAAGATTTAGGTCTTCTTTTCCTGGAGAAGAGCAGGCTCTTCACCGGATTCCAGAACTTAAATGGTGGCTAGAAAGAGGATGGAGGCTCTCTCTTGAGAAGTCACATGGAAAAGACAAAGGAAAATGGGTACAAGTTGTACAAGGCAAGTTTTCATCTTGATAAAGAATCTTTTTTACAGTGACAACAATCAATGACTGGAATGACTTCCTCAGGGATGTGGTAGAGTCCCCATGGCTGAAGGTTTTCAAACTGCAATTAGACAGAGTGCAAGATGAGCTCACCTAGGCTCCCTTTCTCAGAAAAGGTTGGACCAGGTGATCCTTTGAGGTTCCTTCCAACCTGGGCTGTTCTGTAACTCTGTGATTGTAATGACACATGAAGATGATTTAGAACTGTACAAAAAATATTCATTTAGAGGCACTATAATTCCTTAACTTCTGACTTCCAAATAATTTCATCTAAATTACTTTCACACCAACTTTGTCTGAGTGCTGTTGATCCAAAGGTAAAAATTGAATGATTTTCATATTTTCAAGGAATAATCGAACACAACTGCAAACATGACAGATTTGGAAGATTGATCATGTTCTTTTCCACTTCCACAACAGTCCCTACAGATCTAGGAGGACTATTAAAGAAACAAGGAGTTGAAGGCACAGGTAATTATCATGTGTTAGTTGTCATATAGAGTTTAGAAGTCCTATTCAAGCTCATAATCTTATACATGCCTTACACAAATAAATTCTTCATGCTAAGGCAAGAAGAAAAAGCCTCTTCAGAAAGCCTGAGCCTAATTCCTTTCAAGTTGATTGCCTCTGAAAATGATGATTACCTTTATTTTTAGTCAGACAAAATTTCATACACTAGGAAACATTAAGACACATTCATGTCTTTTTACCTAGATATACAAATCAGACACCCAAATTTCAAGTAATCAGAAAGATAACAATACACATTTTTTTGTACCCTTTATTCGTAGCAGGATACCTTAAGCAGTAAATAGCAGCCCTGTAACTCCTGAAAATGCAAGTTAAAATGTTTTGGAAGTAAAAGTATGTGTTCATAGGAATGGAGGAGTTCAGATCTTAATTCTCAGTGACTTTCCTTTTAAAGGACAAGTCCTATATTGATTACCACGCTTCTCTAAAGAAATCCTTGTGATTGTATATAGCACTGAGGCAATGGGAATATCTCACTGACCCAGTCAGTCCCCATAACTCAGTTTGTTAGGCTTCAGAAGAAAGTCCTGCCCAGCAGAAAAACTACACTCTGATGTTATAAAAACCGTCAGATGTTTTTAGGCAAGATTTGGATGAGCAAAAAAAGAAGTATTTTTCAGAGAGCTGTGACTGGCTGCAAGGGTAAGAAGAATGGCCTGTAGATCTGGAGATCATATCCTTGGAGCTTTACTCTAAATGCATCCTCACCTGTTTATCTGTTTTTCTTTCAGCACAAGTTTGCAATTCCATATGCTATTCGTTATCTGGGGTTTTGTCATATCCTCAGCATTGCTCTTATTCTGTCTCTATCTGTTCTCCTTTTGTGAGTCTTTCTCAGCCTGGCTGGCCTAATTTCAGTGTTACAAACTTTAAATGACAATCCAGCAGGATAATGTCTCAAAGGGATCCTCAGCAGTGCTGGGCCAGTGAAGCACAGTGACAAGAGGCTTTTAAGAAGCTAAGCAGATGGTCATATCTAGAAAATCATAGCCCAAATACACAGGCAAGAGCGAGTGGTCAGCACACGTATTTTGATTCCCACAGTGTCCTGTACCAAAGAAATTCTTTCACACTCACATTAAAGATGTCACAGTGTAAAAGAATTGAAAAGTTATGATGAGAAAAAGATCAGAAACAAAAGAGATCAGAAACAAGGTGATTAATTTTCACAGTGAAGGAAGTTATGAGTAGGAGCCTTAGGTGTGCTTTCATAATACTCTTGCAAGGGGTGAGGTAATGATCTGGTAAAATTATTGCTGACAGAGACTAATTCATATTATTTAGAGCTAAAGAGTCTTCAAAGGATCTCAATGACTGCACAAGAGAATAAAATTCTCTATTAACAAAAATAAATCCAGGTGCATAGGGAAAAAACAATGGAAACCACATGTACTCATTGTCAAAATATGAATTAGCTATTCCTGCTCAGGAAAGGGGTTGTACAGTCATCACCTGAAAATGCCAGCTCAGTGCTCAGTGGCAGAGAAGAGGTCAAATACAATGACAGGAATGATTAGAAACTAACTTGAGAACAAACCAAAAGCATTATTAGGCTAGCCTGCACATCCATAATATGCATTCATACAGAAAGCTGCGTGCCAGTCTAATTGTTCTGCCCCCTGAAAGTTATAGCAATCTGAACTAAAAGATAAAGAAAGGCAATGATGCTGCTCACAGATACGGAATGATTCCCCTGCAAAACCTTTTGATAATGAAGCTGTTTACTCAGATTCAGGCTTGGGCACAGCTGCTTTCCATTCTCACTACCTGGTCTATAATATATATGTGTGTTACACAAAGACAGCAAGGAAACTGAGAGTGGCTTGAATGCTGTAGCATGTGTTTGAGTGCAATAGGACTCCAAAGTAGAATTAACTGCAGGATTAGTTGGTTTCTTGATTCCTTTTATTGCTGCACCTTTTTTATCCTTCTTCAAGAGAAGTAGAAGAGGGCAAAATAGAAATGTCCCTTTTGGTTCAGGAAAACTGCCAGTACTCAGATCCTTGCTGGGAAAGATGCCAGCACTCCACTCATGCGGTATCTTTCTCACTTTAAGTATACTCTTTAGGAACTGGGGGAAGAGTGCAAACCAACAACTGCCCAATACAGAATAGCATGCCATGCATCTTCTTTATGCTTTGGAATTTAAAAGAAACTACACCAAAACCCAGATTCCTGGAGTTTGATAAGTGGTAATAGAGGAACTCCTATTTCTCAAGGTTTATGTTTTTTGCAAGTGCTCTCTTCACATAACTTCATAATTCGCCATCACTGGTTATTACTGCTGTGCTACCTGCAGAGCTAGCTTGAATTCAGAATTGCCTCAAGAAGGAAAAAAAGGAGTGGAAATCTGGAGGGGTATTGCAGCCTAAAAGGTGTTGGGGTTCAGGAGGGATCATACAGTCTTTTTCCTTCTCAGGGTGTAATTGATGCATTTGCCTAGATGTCGTTTGACATATGCTGGTGGTCTCAAGATAACACCTGAAGTCCCAGTTATTTTGGCAGATGCATAAATAAGAACTTTGTCTATGTGTGTGAATTTTAGGGCTTATTTGGGTAAGAGATCTGCACAGAATGAGTCAGCAAGACAATTATTTTAATGGAGAAGAAAGAGCCCTTCGAAGTTCCAAAGCAGGTACAAAATGCTATATCCCCTTGGCTTTCATTAAGCAAGAGGCTGTGCATATGTACCTTTGAAAATCTTCCTCCAAACACCTGATGCCACCATCATAGTTGCCATCAGCTGATCAGCAATTTGCTGGTCTATTGGAAACAACTAGAATTTGGAGCCTCTATGGGGACAAGATGAGGGTTTCACCTCTATCCAATCTCGTTCATGTCTAAGCTGAGGGCTACCCATGAAGCACTTAAAAGATGGTTCATTGCTCTTACCTACACTAGATTATCTCATATATAAAGAATGAAAAAACAAACAAACAAAACCACAACCCCCCCCCCACACACTGGTATCTGGAAATTAAACCCAAAATGCCTAATTTGGGATTTATCTCAGACAGGACAATACGCAGTATATTTCCTGCCAGGAAATATCTGGGTCATAGTGAAGCTCCCCAGCCCTTAACCTAGGACTGCTGCTGCTGCGTATTTAGGGGAATCCAGCTGTGACAGATGCTGTGTTTAAGGACCTAAGGTTTAGAGAAGGGGCACTTTGGAAAAGACATTAATGAAGACTTCCCAGAAATGCCTTAATTTTAGGGAACCTTAGCTTTTTGCAGTGTTAAAGCATGGATCACTTGTCACCCAACATGAGATCTGCATGGTCAGGCCTCCAGGCTGGGTCCTGTGACTATGGAAATAAATAGCAAAACTCACAGTGATTTCTCTGGGGAAGGGAAGACTGAGTTATGAAAATAGTACATTAATGTCTAAGGCAGAATGCTGTAGAGAAAAGGTGTCAGCTTTTTTAATTATGTAGTGAAGATGGTTTGTAGGACATCTGGAGTAGCTTGGGAGGTGTCAAGAGGAGTTCTGTAGCAAATGCTTATTTAAATGATTCCTGATAACATTGGAGCCGACACATCAAACTATAGAATTACACTCTTGCACAGGGAAAAAATCATCTATCTGCAACAATTCCAGTGAGTACAGAAATAAATTATACAGATTACAGCTGAAACATATTGTGGTGCAGTGAATGTAAAACTGGGGATCATTCACAGGTCAGTTTGGAGCACTGACCCCGAGAAAATGCCCACTGCTCTCACTAGAAGTGTAGCATGGTTTTGAACCTCATTATATAATGGGGAATCTGGTTATATATATATATAATATATGTATATATATTATATATAATATTGAATCTGGTTTGGTTTTAAATGGCTGAGATTATGGTGGGCTTTTAGCACTTGTAGGAATCTGTCCCCCAGATACATTATGGTGATGAAAGCGATGAAGAAAAGTATTTTTTCATAATTTAATTCCTTAGTTTAATCAAGCTCACAAGAAAAGGTTTTTCCTGGCAGGGGGAACTACTGATCCCATTGTTTAATAGAGTTTATTTTTATCAAGTATTATTCCAATATTGATACAGATTTTTAGTAGCAAATAGGTCTAAACAAAGAAAAAGTAAGATTAAGCCAAAACAAAGTTGTAAAACTAAAGCTATTAGAAGACTACAAATAAGTTTAAGCATTGAAGTCAAGCTAAATTCTTCAGGTTAATTTTCATTCTTTCATTTCTTAACTTTGAAATTTTAAATGGAAATAGTTTAATTCTCCAGTCCCCTTTATTTGCTTTTTGAAAACATCAAAGTATAGATATTTATCATCCTGCTTCTTTTGATTTTCAGTTTTGGCAAAACCCCAGTACCTTTGTTGCTGTTGTTAACACATCTTGATTTGTGGGGTTTTTTTCCATCCACAAATACAGTAGAAAAATACCTTTCAAGCCCAATGATAACCTCTAGCTGTGCCTTCTTGTCTGTGTATGTCCTTCAGATACTAAGACATCAGCATAAGGGGAAGTTCAGGTTAGATCTAAGGAAGAAGTTCTTTACTGTGAGGGTGCTGAGGTGCTGGCACAGGGTGCCCAGAGAAGTGGTGAATGCTCCATCCCTGGCAGTGTTCAAGGCCAGGTTGGACAGAGCCTTGGGTGACATGGTCTCGTGTGAGGTGTCCCTGCCCATGGCAGGGGGTTGGAACTGGATGATGTTAAGATCTTTTCCAACCCAAACCATTCTATGATTCTATTTTCTCTTGAAACATTTTATGCTTCTCCAGGAAGGAAGAGGGAAAGGATGACAAAACAATAGAACTATGTAACCTGTAAAATTTAATACAGTAAGATTTCTTATTGTCTAAAAAAACAGTTAGATTAATGTGAACGCTTCAGGGAAGAACTGCAGAGAAAAAAGCATTGTTCTCTAGGAAAACCAAAGCCATGGCTATGTAAATGACATATAGTGAAGTCCAGCAGCCAAACAACTTTGAGACGCAGAATCATCCTACAGTGTGCTTTTCTTCTTGCTCCTGTCTGCAGACACTAAGATCAAATTTTGACATCTTAGATGTCATCACATATCTGCTTACTTTAAAGTGTATTCCTGTACCAAAATGAACCTTCTTCAGTATCTCAGAAGAAGATAAAGCATGAGGGGATCTGAGCCGAGACATCAGAAGGACAGCTATAGTGAGAGGTATAACTACAAGGTTAGTTAAGACTGGAAGTTCCTGTGCTAACTGAATTCAAGCATTGCTTTTGAAAAGACATCTAAGAGCTTTCCCAGTCCTAATCAGAAAGATTGAACAAGAAGAATTGAAGGTTACTTTTCTCCTTAATAATTTGGCAAACCCAGCTTTAAGTTTGTGCCCACAAAAAGCCCTATGCTTAGATGTGTGGATGCAGTATTGATTTTACTGGGGAGCTGTGGTAAGATCCTCTGCCCAGCGCACAGGAGGAGTAGGGAAGAGCTTTCTGATGCCTTTCTCTGCAGCACCATGTCCCAAGGGTTCAGCCCTATTGCACCACAGTTGTGCAGCCCCATGACTGCTGCTATCCACAGCCTGCAAAAAGAGGTACCCCAGAATTGTCCCACTGCACAGTGGGAGCACCTAAAGTCACCCCAGTTTACTTGCCACTGACACAGAATAGGGTGAAGTTATGAGTTAGGAGAAATGGTACCTGGAGAGGAGGGAAAAGTGAAGAATGGGGATGAAGTACATATTGCTCCGGGTCCTAGGTCAGTGTCTGAACAGTGTGTCTTTCAGGAGGACTTATTTCACATCCTAATTCACCTCTTCCCCATTTCACATCCTGAATTTGAGCTGCTGATTTGTAGACAGATAAAAATGCCTCTGTGTATATATATATATATATATAGATGGATAGATAGATATATGAAAGACATATGAAAGTGCACTTATTTCCTCTGTGAGGAAGAAAGTGTTATCAAAGCTCAAGATACTCCTGAGGTGGTTAAGTGTCTCACCTAAGGTCATACAAGACTCCATGCTGCTTCTCAAAGTCAGGTACTAAAGCCTTTGAGACATAGAAAGGATTTAGAGCTTGGCATCTCTCCAGACAATATTAGCAGCACGGACAATGTCATTGGTAGCTTTAACCATCAAGGCCTCCCAGGAATGGCTTTGGAGAGGCTGCAGAGTGAGTGCCTCCAAATTGGGCTTTCCAGCGCTGGGAGTAGGTGGTTTTGCTTTCATCTAAATCTCTGCAGCGAGGCTTCTGTTGAGCATCTTTAGAAGAACTGCTGCTAAATTTCTGCTCGCTTTCCTACCTGGCAGGAGGCAGATAAAAGAGTCTTCTCTTTATACGAAGATGCATTTGAAGGCTATTGTTAGCCAGTGAGGCCTCCTGTCTGTGCCAGGATCTCAGCTGCTGTGCTCCCAAGCTCTGCTATAATGGAGTAACTCTCACTCGTATTTTCTCGTGCGGTTCATCCTGGCATGGGTTGTTCTTTTTACTGGAGCTGTAATGGATGGTGTAGTCTGAGAACAGGGCACATGTGGTCCTGTCCCCACTGGCTTGCAGCTTAGTGGTCCTCCCTAGAAGATGCTGGTAGGTCCATATCCTAGAAAGTGAGAGAGGCTTATGGGCATGTAAGTCTGTCCTGTTATTTTGTTCAAAAAGGTCTGTAAATGTATTAAAATAAACCAGAACAAAACAGAACAATCTTTGTGATATTTGTGAAGCTGAAATATCATAGATAATGGTTGAATATTCCCTGGGAAGTGACTTTATTGTCATCATGCAGTTCCCCATCTCAGATACTTTTCCAGAAGGTCACATATTACTGTATTTGGGCTTTGGTTTGGTTTGGTTTGGTTTGGTTTGGTTTTCCCCCTGAGGCCAGCCAAAATACGCATCTGGAACATCTCACGTTGGATTGACCCCTAATATAAGCTTCACAATTAGAGCATCACCAGCGGCTGTAGTACTTCCGTGGGCTTTCTTATTGCCTTGTACAGTGAAGAGAAAATGTATTCTGAGAGTCCGAAGTGGCATAGAAAATACACATTATAGATCCTTGGACCTTCAAGGTGAGTGGCATAGCGAGGCTTGTGTACCTGCAGCTAAAACAAGGTGGCCTCATCCATGCTGTCTGTTCGTAACAGTCCTGAACTTTGCACAGTCAAGTGGTTTAGGTCAGTGCTGTGAGTGGCACTGAGCCCTCCTTTGAGGGTGCCTGAGAATCTGCTGTCATTTCAGTGTGAGTCCAGAGTGTTACCTGAGAAGAGTCACTGTGATTGATTGGAAAACGTAGACCATAAAGACTCAGCCCAAGAGAATGTGAGAGCCATGCCATACTCCCAACCAGTCTTTTGCCCTGACTTATGTGATGTAGGTCCTCCTGTTTTCTCTGTAGGTGGTGCACCACTTTTTTTCTAGTCTTCTTTCCTCTTTCTCATGCATTATGGAGATTGCGAAGCATGTCAGGCTCCATAATCATCTCCTGTATGACTCCCATCTCTGACTGCACCTGGGGATTTGTCATGTCTGTAGATACTCTGAAAAAGGATGTCGGTTAAGCCTTGCCAGGATGAACGTAGATGCAAAAATCCTCTCTGGATCTCAATTAGCTGTGCTATGAGCAGCTACTCCTTATAAGGCCTTTATTGTCCCTGCTCAGCAGCACAAGGGAGGCAGAGGCCAGAGCAGTGACAAACATCAGGCCAATGAGTCCTACATTAAGCAATTAGATTAAATAAAATATGAATGGTGATATTAAAACCACAGGGAACATTCTGCAGAAGTGAAAAGAAAGTTACCACTAATGTTGAAGGTATCTCAGCTTCTTCACAGAAATAGATGGATTGGTTTATTTTCAAAGCAGCCTTGACAAAACTAATATATTGTAATCACTAACCTCTAAAAGCAACTAATTCCACCAACTTGCAGCATAAGAACCCCAAAAGGCACATCCTATCGTGTTGTATCTAACACACTGGGAGAAGCAATGAGCCTTCAGCAGTAGGCTGCAAAACAAGATGGGCCTCATAGAGGAAGAACAGCTAGCTGTGTAGTTAGGTCTAATGCTTTCCCAAATTGGAATCTAACCAGAGAGGAGCTCTTTGGCATTTGAACTTAAATAGGCTGTTCCCAAACATGTGTGGCATGATATAAAGCACCTAAAAAATCAAAGACAGCTGATATGTCTGAATGGAGCATTTTGAGCTCACAATTTGACTGTCAGTGTGGTCTGGTGGTACTTTAAAGTGAAACAATACTTGACATATGAAAGTTACCACTCTGCCTCCCATATGAACTTACATTTTACCTGTCAGTTAAAAATAATCATAGAATGGGTTGGGTTGGAAAGGACCTTAATATCATCTAGTTCCAACCCCCTGCCATGGACAGGGACTAAATCATGTGATTCAGTAACAGTGCAAGGATGTGTTTATGTGAAGTGAGTATAATATATATGTGCAAAGCTATAGAACTTTAAAAGAACTACAAGGTTAAAAAATGTAAACTATTAAATGGTTACAAGCATAAAGATAAATATTTCTTATGTAACTTAAGTTCTATTGTGTATACATTTTAGTGTGATATAAACTTCACTGATAAAATCCACATGACATTATACACAGGATAGTGAGTGGTCAGAGAACAATCATTTGTCCTTCTCATCGTCATCAGAATGTGATCACAGGTCTTATTTACTGCACACCAGTCAAATCCTGTTCTGAATGGAAAGTTAATCACTTCATTGTGAGCTTCACTGTCTCGCTTATCCATAGCATATCTGAATTTATCTCCTGAACGTCCCTTTTATGTGGGAAGATGCTTTGCTTGGATTTTATGAATGAGGACCTGAAGCGCAGAGATGTTATTGTCAAAAGTGATGGCTGGCATTCGGATACCAAATTATGCATACTTACGGTCTGGTTGTTTTCAGAGAATGGAGGTATATGGCAGTCTGTAGGTTCAGAACAGATTTTAGTAGACATGTACATGACCAGAAGCTTTCAAAAAACACAAAGGTTTCAATGGTTGCTTGCACTGTGAGTGGAAGGCAATGGAAGCATGGAAGACACATTGCCTATATTTCCTGTGAACTTGTGGGGTGAAGTCAAGATCTGGACGGATCATGCTTCATGCAGGTGACATTTCTAAAGACTTTTAAATTCCTGAAGGATTTAGAAGTGTACATTTTTATGCTTACAGTGAACATCGGCAAATAGAGCCTTGCATCTTGGCCAAATGTGTTTTTCAGATGAATGACAAAAGCCATATTCTTGATGCCATTGCCAGTATCAGTTCCCTATTTGAAAAAAAAAAAAAAAAGTTATATTAGAATTTCTCAGCAAAGCATGTAAAGAATATTTTAATATTGGAGGGAAAAATAGTAGTTTCAACAGTTTACTAAATTTGCATCTCAATTAGGTGATTTACGGTAATCAACAAGCAAAGAATGACCCTCATTGAAAGGGAGGTAAAGATACACATTTCAAGCATTTCTGGCAGCTAGTAATTCTGGGTAAGATCATTTAAATTGGATGTGCCCCTCATGGCATCATCAATAAGACTATTAAAGCAAAGGTTATTTAGAGCAACAGATACACTAACACATTACAAACTTGGGAGAAGAAAAAAAGTGTGTCAGCAAAATAAAGAGGAAAAGAAGACAAAAAATGCCAAGATCTTGACAAAACCAATTCATTCCTTCCGCTACTCAGAGATAACCTGTGATGGAATATCTATGATAAACTGACAATGGAGATAAAACCTTGGGGAGCAGACTTGAAATAACTTGAAATAAATGTGGGACACTTCAGCATAAAAGTCAGGAACACAGTGCTGCCTAATTATGGAATAAATTCCTGCAAAACAAATGGTACTAAAATATATGGGTCACTATCTTCAACAGCTCTTGTAGCAGAATTTTGAGCTTTGTATTATCCACTTCTATGGTCAAAACCTAACAATATCAGCTGCTTGTTGTGCAGCTCTTCATGAGCCGTTTGGACTTCTCATGGTGTAATTCAGTGTCTTCAAAATGCCTCTTAAAATATCTCTTGCATTAGCCACCTGAAACCCAAAACACAGCAAAATTCCTCTGGGATGAAAACCTGAGTATGTAATTTCCTGACTCAAGCAAAGTTTTTACTAACAACTAATTATACCTGGAATCACACACTGATTCTGGGAGCAGGTGTGTGGAAGAGACCTTCTGGCCTCTTTTGAAACAGAGGTGGTTGTTTCTGGATTTAAGAACTTTACCTCTTCTTAGCAAACTCCTTTGGCTGTGAAAATAACTGAGTTTGTAGCTTTTCCTTTCTCTTTGAGTCCCATTCTGGGTTGAGCACCATTTCAGAGTAGAAAAGGTTTAAAATCCTTTAAAATAAGTATGTATGCACACTTCACAAGACATGAAGGTGGAAAATTATCTATAAGGCCATCACACTGCCACAGCACATTCGCTGCGTGTGATGCTGCTGAGAGAGGCTCTCTGACTGAGGTGCTATTGTGAAGTGATTTGTCTAGTTTTGTTATAAATGTGTCTTGCTGCAGGATTTTCACCTCTCCCCTCTCCTAGAACATTATTGATTTACGTGTCAGCTTTTATTCTTACTTTTCAGCCTATAACGTCATCTCAAGTTAGATGGAAACAGAGAAGAGCATTACTGAGTTGTGGTGCAGATATTCAGAGCAAAATACAAGCTACTCTAAATAAAAGCTGAAAATACTTCTTTCTCCAGTCTGATGGAATTATGAGTTCATAATAATCTCTAATTTCCAAAGCTGGGGTTTAAAAGCTATTAACACTGAAGGTGTGATATCCTTTCCAATGTCTTGCATGTTTCTGTATGAAGGTGGGTAACATTATTATCTACACCTCTAGCCAGTTGCTCTGCTAAAACCTGAATGGCATTACAGGACAGTAGGTTTCACAATCCAGATATAGGTATACAGTATGGGATTTAATAATCATTTTGAATACAGCTTTTCAGTATAATGAAATTTATTCTTACTCTGTATTTCTATGCAAGTCTGAATTAACTCTGAATTATAAATTAACTTTGTTAAAATGTGATTGTTTTACATGCTTTGAATTACATTACTGTGCCATTGAATTTACATAATAAATCTTCCGGTCTTTTTCTCTTATTTGGGAAAGTATTTTCCTCCTACCAGTCATTGTTTTGTTCTCTAAATGATCAACCTGCCACCTCTAATTTTACATTTGCCCGTTGCTGCAAATTCTTACCACATTCTACAATTACTTGTGAGAATCAGACATCATACTTTCCATTTTTTTCCCCTGAGTCAGTCCCTCAATCTTGCTTCAGTGTTTGTTACCTTGTTTTGACATTTGGGCATCTACTTTGGTGTAAAGAGGAAAAGTGATCTGAACTTTATCAGTTGAGCTAGATGATCATTGTAGGTCCCTTCCTACTGAACCCTTTCCCTTATCTCTTCCTTTCCCTTCTCTTTTCCCCTCCCCATCCCCTCCCCTTCCCGTTTGCCTTCCTTTTCCCCTTCCCCTTCTCCTTTCCCTTCCTCTTCATATTCCCTTTTCCCTCTCCCTTTCCCTTTCTCTACCACTTCCCCTTCCCTTCCCTCTCTGAGTATGTGATATCTGACTAAGTAAAACTACTCTCTCAGTCTTGAACCAGCTTCACAAATAAATCTTGTTTTGAGATTTTTACTGATGCAGATTTGTGAAGCAGTCATGGAATGGCCGATTTGCTTTCTTAATTCTAAACAAATGAAAGGCGTTTCTCCTACTTACACTTACCTCTGTAGCTGAGTTTCAACAACAGTAACCAATGCCACAGTTACTTCCTTTCCTCTTCACCTTGTTATGCAGCAATGCCTCAAGTGGTTAGGACCACAACTTCATCAGATTTATAATGCTTTGGAGTAATTTGTGGCCATTTGTCACTTCTGGACAGCTTTTCAATTGTATAAAGTATTCAAAAGCAATTCTGCAGCCTTCCTATCTTTGGGCAGTTTGCATAGGTCTGTACTTACTGGTTTGGGTGCCAAAGCACCTTTGAAAACTTTACCCTAGCAATACTTCTACTGAAGTTGATGTGTTGGCTGGTGCACAGCTTCATGGCTGAATGCTCATAGCACATCCAGACAACTTCAAGAGCCTTAGTGCTGAAAAAAACAAACCTGAAAGCAATTAGATTAAGGGAATTTCATAGTTCTGCCATTAACACAACCTCTGCTATTCTTAGTATGTCTTTTATTTTGCACAGTGAGTCACACAAATGCAGTGAAAAACAACAAAGAGGACGTCAAGTTCCATTACTGTAGCATGATGGTGGATGACAAGGGCATCTGGTTGATAGAACAGAACAGAAAATTGCACTTTGTCTGGCAATTAAGGGAACAAAATGGAAAAAAATATCACTGTCCTATTTCTGTATAGCTTCAAAAAGTACATATGATTTGTGCCTGGGGAAGTTCTGTAGGTGGCTGCCTGCCTTCTAGTCCTGCCTAAGCAACATTTTGTGTTCCAAGTGGAGGAGTAAACCAGGTGATTAAATATTCATCTGACTAAATTCCTGTCTTATTTTGGTTTTGCTGTAAAAAATAAAGTCCCATTGATGACTGGGTTCATCTTGGGCATTGATGTAATCCTCGGGATAGGATATTGGTTTTTAATGAACTTTATAGCTAATTGGTGTTTGGCACCAGAAGGACTGGGTGATGCAGCAGACACAATAAACGCAAGTCCTTTTGTCTTGGAACTGAAATCCAAAGCCAGGCAAACATCTGTACATCTTTTAAAAGATCATAGAATAGAATCTTAGAATGGTTTGGGTTGGAAAGGACCTTAAGATCATCCAGTTCCAACCCCCTGCCATGGGCAGGGACACTTTCCACTAGACCCAGTTGCTCCAAGCCCCGTCCAACCTGGCCTTGAACACTGCCAGGGATGGAGCATTCACCACTTCTCTGGGCACCCTGTGCCAGCACCTCAGCACCCTCAGAGTAAAGAACTTCTTCCTTAGCTCCAACCTGAACTTCCCCTGTTTTAGTTTGAACCCATCACCCCTTGTTCTATCGCTGCAGTCCCTAATGAAGAGTCTCTTCAGCATCCTTGTAGGCTTGTAGGTCTAAACGAAACAACACATTCCTGTCCTGTACTCCACTAAAGCTGATTGCCATACCTTCAGATAGCAGAATAGGAATGAAAGATACTAGTTTTGTAACATAACCTTTTCTACGTCTTTACAAGTTCACTGACTCAACAGTCAAAAGGGTGCAAAAAAAGGGTGCAGAGCTATGCAAAAAAAAAAAAAAAGGATTATTTCAAGTTTTAATTGATTTTATTCTTTTTTTCTTTAGCTTATTTGTCATTTTGAGAAACATGGGGCTTCCTTCTCTGAACTGAACACAATCCAAATCCAGCCCATTATCAATGGGATTTAATATTAAAATCCAATGAGTTCTCATTTATTCTCACAAATGGAATGGAATTCAAAGTCTTGACTACTCTGTGTCAAGGTAGAGGTCAAACAGACCATAGAGTCTGCTATGATGAAGCTACCCAAAGCAATAATAGCTGCAGAATTGGATGAATTGGGACCCAAATTATACAGATTATACATTTCTCACACTTTCTCAGGTTTCTAATTACATTATTAAGACGTTCAACATTATCACTTAATCCTTCTTAATTACTTTATATGTAACAAGAAACTGCTAAAAGAGAAAATAAAACAGACATTCTGTTCAATCCTCCTTCCAAATGTTTTATGAAGAGGAAAGCATCCCAGAGTGTGCACTTATTTTACAAGCACAAACACTCTCAAGGAGGCCCTGTGACTCACACCACATCCTCATCCAGGAGGATTTTGGAAGTTTTCTTGTAGAATAAGAGAGGTTTTCCAGCACTTGCATCCTTGGAATAAGGCACTGAGGAATGTGGGCTAGAGGATCTATTTCAAAAGGTTTAATATTTAGTTACTCCAGCCCTTCGTCCTCACATTTCATCTAGAAATTTCTTCCCCCCCATATGGACATTACTATCCTTGTCTCTATTTTCTTATGTCTATCTTAAATTATTAGCTGGAAATTGCTGTAATGGCATGCACCCTTCCCCTGTTGCCTAATGGCAAGTTGGATGAGCCAGCCGTGTGCCCTGGCAGCCAAAAGAGCTGTCCTGGGGTTCACCAAGCACAGCACAGCTAGCCAGTTGAGCGATTGTCCCACTTTACACAGCACTGGTGTGGCCCCACTTCGAGCACTGAGTGCAGTTTTGGGAGTCTCAGTATAAGAAGGACATCGAACTATAAAGGGGTATCCAGAGGAGGATGACCAAGATGGTGAAAGGCCTCAAGGGCGAAGACTTAGGAGAGGCTGAGGTCACTTAGTTTGTTCAGCTTGGAGAAGAGAAGGCTGAGGGGTGACTATTGCAGTCTACAACTTCCTCAAGGGTGACAGTGGAGGGGGAGGTGCTGATCTTCTCTGTCTGGTGACCAGTGATAGGACATGAGGAAATGGAATGAAGCTGCATCAGGGGAAGTTCATAATGGACACTAGGAAAAGATTTTTCACTGAGGGTGGTCGGTCAGTGGAACAGGCTCCCCAGGGAAAGTGGTTATAACAACAAGCCTGTCAAAGCTCAAATTGCATCTGGATGGTGCTCTTAGTCATATGTTTTAGTTCGAGGTAGTCCTTTGAGGATCAGGGAGTTGGAACTGACAATCCTTATAGGTCCCTTCTAATTTGAGATATTGTTTGATTCTAAATTGATTTGGGGCAGTAACTCTTGGCAGAACATCACTAAAGTTTTTCACTATAAGTGTTCCCTATTATAAAGTGAGACATGGACTTCCCAGTTTCAAGTTTGTTACTCCAGGTTCCATGAGGTCCTTCTGTATTTGGTAGCCCCTCACATCCCTGAAACAAAAGTCTTAAAAAGGTAGTTTATTCCTCAAGAATAAGGCAACAGCCAGACTTCCCTCCAACTGTTAAGACCAGTGAGTTTTCATTTATGATCAGACATAGCTTGTATAAATGGTAGAACATAGTACATATTTAGTGTCTGGGGGCTAAAAAGTACGTGGGGTATCAAGGCTTCATTGCACAGCATAAGCAGAGCAAGAAAGTGAGTGAAAGTAGAAAAAACATGCCTGTCAACTCTAAGTGAACTGTCAACTCCACAAAGCCACTTCTAGCATGTTACACCAGAGCCCATGACAGATGTTTCTCTTTCAAGCTGTCTCTTCTGAGGTCTCTTACTCAAACATGATATGAAGGCAATAGGGTAGAAAGCTTTCAAATGCAAATAGGAGGATGGAAATGGCATATGACAGAAGGAGATGGATGTACTGGTGAAGGAATATTTAGCTTTTCTTTTGTGTATTTTTTCATGAATATGTGGACATTTGATGCTCTGGTGATGTTGGTGAGGGTAGCTCATGTAGTTATGAATTCTTCAAGGGATGATTTGCTTCAGCAAAATGTCTTTTTTAAGAAGTGTGGTTTTACAGGGTTTGGAAATCCCTCTACTCAGATTAGAAGCAGGTGCTACTTTTTCCACTGGCGGTGGGAAAAAAAAAGCATCAGACAGAAGTATGGCGTTACTAGGAATTTCTGTCCTCCTTAGTGTTTGAAATAAGAGAAGGCACCGAATTACACAAACATGTTATGCATTTCCAGAGCTGATTGGCACGTATTGGAGGGGAGCAAATTACACCCACTTCTAAATAGAAACTGTACTTGTCAACCTTTGTGTTTCAAGGCATGGAGTGCACATAAAGCATCAGGAAGGAATTTCTGCTATCATCTTTATCCCCAGGTGGGGAAAGAAAGGGAAGTCTATTTCCTTTTTCTTCTCCAAGTCCTTTCTTAAAACATCTTCTCTAATGCATATCCAAAATATTAACCCAAATGGAATAACTGTATATAAGTGTAATGTGAATGTTTCAAACTGTATTAGTGGTGAATCAGAATACCTTGGGTTTCCAAAAGATTTATTCCATATTTATGTAAGGACTTATAGCCTTTGTATGGTTTTCTGGACTACAGTTTGGAGATTAGCCTATATTTTGCATATTATCTTTTCTTTCCTGTTGGGATTGCTGTCTGTCCTTTTTCCTCTATACGGAAGATGCCTCAAGCCTGAAGCATATAATTCATGCACTGAGGTGTGCAGAGATTCCCATGTGACTTATATTCTGACATTTACAGTGATCCCAAATGAATAGTTCATGTTGCAAACTTTTGGGTTCAAAAGGGGGTTTATACCTTATATAGTCACCAACATAAAGTATCTATAACATTTACAAAAAGTAAGAATATATTAGGTTTATGGAGAGCTTAGTACATCTCCTTCTCTATGTCATTTGTCATTCCTCTGTCGTCTTACATGACGGAGTTTGGAACTAGATGATGGGGGTTGAATGTTTATTTGTTGCCCTTTGCCTTTAAAACATGTATGGTAGTAAATATACTTGAAGTACTTTTTTGGTTTATTTTATTTTGATGTATGTAAAAATGTTTATTTTAGTAAGAAAATGTAATGATGTATGGAAAGAATACCTAAATGAGTTGCAACTACTTTTTTGTACTCATATAGACTTTCACTCCTCCAAACAGAAGGATGCTCTCAATGCATTTCTGTTATTGGATTTCTTTTATATTTCTCTGCAGCCTTATAGAGGTATAATACTTCTGCAAAATACAGTTCTGAGACTACCTGAGAGATCTCGATATTTGTTAGAATGTAACTGTTGAAATGACGAAATATCAGAAATTTGGGATTTCTTTTTTTAATACTTTCTTTTGGGTTCCAGGCAATTTTGGAGACAGGAAGCCAAATTCTGCCATAGTAATAAATAAAGACCTCACATAAGCAGAAACAGGGAGTTTTCATCACAAACAAGCAGGTGGCTCGCAAGTCATTAAAAAGATTATTGCAGATGAAGGTAAAGGAAATCTCTGTTTCTGTGTTCTGGAAGCATTTATTCCATGCAAAGGCAAATATTTTCTGTCAGCATTTTGAAGCATATTCACAATGTATTATTTATGTTACCTCAAACTTAAACAGGGGAAGTTCAGGTTAGATCTAAGGAAGAAGTTCTTTTCTGTGATGGTGCTGAGGCGCTGGCACAGGGTGCCCAAAGAAGTGGTAAATGCTCCATCAATCAGTGTCCAAGGCCAGGTTGGACAGAGCCTTGGGCGACAAGGTCTAGTGTGAGGCATCCTTGCCCATGGAACTGGATGATCTTAAGGTCCTTTCCAATCCAAACCATTCTATGATTCTATGATCATTGTTATCTTGGATTCATTTTTTACTCACAGAAGAAATGTAAAATGAGGCTCATGAAAACTTTTGCCTTTGACTGACGTGTTGCTGATTCTAAATGATTGAAAGACATCGTTTTAGAGAAAGTACTGTATCAATATCAATTTGAAAGGCCAAATTAATCCTACTTGTAATTCAGTCAAGGCTTAGACTCTGTAAGAACTGCTGCACTGCATTTCTCGTGCATGGATGAATGGATGTGACCCAGGATGTTTATATTTACAATATCTCTGTACTGACTTTTAAACATTGCTATAAAACAATAGAAGTAATTTCAAGCACAGTAGAAAGCAAATATTAAAATCCCTAGGCCTGATTCTCATTAACTTTAATGCCATTTTACACCATGCTTGCAGTGCATTGGGGCCATAAACTGAATTACATTAAGCATAAAATGTTTCTAGTGTGAGAACGAGCCCCTCTGTATTGAGTAGTATTACAATCAACCTCACAAAAGAGGGTACAATGCTTCCCATAATAATGCTTGGTTCCTCACAGCTGCTTTCTGTCTCTCGGGTTGGAAGTGCTTCTTCCCTTCAGTCTGTATATTGTTAGACAAGCTAGAAGAGATCTAGGAAAAGAATCCTGCAAAGAAAAACTAAACCCAAATACATTTATAAGGCAAAAAAACAAATGTGTTGCTGAATTGTGTTATTGCACCAGCCCCATACTAGATTTAGGGATATCCTGCGCCTGTGTACATGAGAAATGCTTCTTAATCATTGAGTGCAACCTAATCAAAACATGACTGTCCAGGCAGGCCATTCAGGGACGAATGCCTCAGCCATTGCTTTTCACATGGGGGCATAGAAACTTAATCCCATGTATGGAAATGACTGGAAGAAGAGTGCACCTTGTGTCATTGGGCAAATTCACAATGTAATTTCTGCATTTATATTGCCCATTATTCAGAGATTTCTGGAAGCAGTGAACAGCATGTTGTATTTCAGTACTTCCTCTTATCTGGAGGAAATGCAGTGATTTTTCTAGCTATTAGCAAAATCTGATCTCAGGCATTGGGTGAAGGAAGGCAGAAAATAGTAGTCAGATGTACCAATACAGCCCTTTCAGGAGCTGGTGTTGTAAATAAGTCTGACAAACCCACAAATGTTTGTGAAAGTCTGAATAAAATATAAAAAAAGAAAACCCTAAACAAAACCAAATAAAACATGTAGCTACAGTCAAAATTCAAGTGTTACATCAAAGGTAATTTTAATGTAAGAATTTATAATTATCAGGAGATGCAATTTGATAACATATCTAGCATGACCTACTTGGCCAATTAAAAGACTTGCAAGGTGACAGCCACAAGTAGATCTGATTTATCTGCACAGGCATTCAAGTCTGACATAGATCTACAGATAGTTTAGGCAATAAAATCTGAAATAAAAAGAAGCATCTTAATGCATTTCCATTTGTTATTTCTTGTAGTCAAAATTCAGTTTTATGGAAACATCCAGTTTTGCCTTTTTAAAGTATTAAACTATTGCAGAGAGTAATGAATATAATGAAAAAAACTATGATAGTTATATTTATCTTCCTAAGGAATTCAGATGAAGGATTAAAATAACAAGAGAGTTTCTCAATAAAGGAATTAATGCTCTGAGAATACATTCACAGGACATTGTTTTTCATGGTACACACATAGATGTTAGAAGTTGGAACAAATTGTAAAAAAGTGCTGATGAGGTAAATATTTAATGCATCTTGTAGATTCACAGTTTCTATAGAGCAGGATAATGCACACTGTATTTTACCAAAAGCACATATAACGTACACTGCTTGTTATGCATCCTTGCATCAAGGCTATCTGAGCTGCTGTAGATACGTAACCCTGGGTGCCACATTGAATGGTGTGGCCACACTGCTGCTAATTCCAAACCTCCACCATTCAGGGCAAAACCCAGCAGCTCTGAATGCTGTGCTTTCACACTGCCCTAGGACAAGGCCCCTGTCAATCCCTGGAGGATAAATGATTGGCGCCAAGTTCCCACAGGCCTTTTTGGACAAATTAAACTTACCCTGTGGAGTGGGAAACAAACACATATGACAAAAGGAATGTTATTTATGGAAGAACTTTAAGGCAATGATAGGAAGGTGTGACAGGTATCATGTACGATTTGGCTCAGGCACCAATGATCAACTTAGATCCTTGCCACTTGCTCCCGAAGAGGAAATGGTAGCCATGCATTTAAACCATGTGGCAACCATAATGTAAATAGAACCATATTACTTCAACCCTAGGGTCCCTCTGGTTGCTAGTTTTGTTTTGGGAAGAAAATGCCTGCAATTAAAACTGCAGTCTTAGGATCAGGACCTGTCTGAAAGCTGGATGTTCCAATAACTGGTTAGTTTCAAATAAGCCTTTCTTTTCTGACTCGTTACTTGGAGCCTGTATTTGCCATGTTTCCTTTACAATATGCTCCAGCACTGACTTTGTCTTCTAATGTCTCCTAGCCATTTCTTGATACAGCCCAAATTTGTTGAGATTGTCATATATGTTGTGACCATGACCCTGGAGAGGGGGAGGTACAGCAGAAGGGGCAACATAAATACTTCAGTCCTACTCCTGAATTCATGCAATTGTTGCTTGGGCCAGCAAACTGAAATCAGTGGTGGTATTTCTGCTGTAAGGAAAACACCTCATAGGAACTGCTGTGAAAAGTTTTGTGCTCAGAGTCCAAGGGTTTGGAAGCAAAACAAGGTCTTTCTAGGAAAAAAAACAAGACTTCAAACTGTTTTGAGCAGAAATTTTTGATAAGAATTCATCTTTTGAAGTTTGTCTTTCTTTCTTGATTCTCTTTCCTTATATTTTCTTTCATTCCCCCCCTGGCTCCAACCCCAGTATCTAATATGCACCCATCTGTTAATATATAAGAAGGGGTCCCTCCACTACTATTAAAAGTGCCATATGGCTGAGGTATAGCCTTAGGTGGTGAGCACCATAGAGTGCATCTCTGAGTGAAGAGAGATTTCTGCATTTAAGGTTTAATTAGGTAAGTGCTTTTTAAGTAGCACCACGTTTTGCCCTTAAATAATTACTGTTCCTCACCAAGGAAATCAAGAAGATGAAACTGGTCTAAAATACAGCCTGGCATGTATCAGTGAGTGTTCCCATCCTTCTCATAATGATTCACATCTCTTTCATCTTCACTGTTGGGAACAACAGGCAAAGTGGTCTCATGAGTGTGCATGCGCCCCAGTCTGCCCAGCTTTCCTACTTCATTACTGCTGCTAGAGATACACATGCACTCTGGGCTACACAGCACCATCTGTTACAGAGCAGGAAGGAGTTGCTTATTTCAAGTTTCAGCTGCAATGTAGCATTATTGGAGGGGCAGGGGGAGAGCAAGAGGAATTTTGTGCTTTTAGGTTTCACTTAACATGATGGACTGACCCCACTTGCAGCACTGTGTGCAGTTCTGGTGTCCCTAACATAAGGAGGACACGGAGCTGTTGGAAGGTGACAAGTCCAGGGGAGGCCACGAGGATGATCAGGTGCTGGAGCACCTCCCGTATGGAGACAGGCTGAGAACATTGGGGCTGTTCAGCCTGGGGAAGAGAAGCTGCGTGGAGACCTCAGAGCAGCTTCCAGGGTCTGAAGGGGGCCTACAAAGATGCTGGAGAGGGACCTTCATCAGGGACTGGAGTGATAGGACAAGGGGTGATGGGTTCAAACTGAAACAGGGGAAGTTCAGGTTAGATCTAAGGAAGAAGTTCTTTACTGTGAGGGTGCTGAGGTGCTGGCACAGGTTGCCCAAGGAAGTGGTGAATGCTCCATCCCTGGCAGTGTTCAAGGCCAGGCTGGACAGAGCCTTGGGTGACAAGGTCTAGTGTGAGGCATCCTTGCCCATGGCAGGGAGTTGGAACTAGATGATCTTAAGGTACTTTCCAACCCAAACCATTCTGTTATTCTATGACTGGGGTGCCATGATGCAGAAATCTACCACCCCCAAACAAGGAATTCCAAATTAATGACCTCTAAAGAGAGACCCAGCAAAGAGCAATTTGGGATCAGGCCAGCTTGGACAGAGCCTTGAGCAACATGGGCTAGTGTGAGGTGTCATAGAATCATAGAATCACAGAATGGTGTGAGTTGGAAAGGACCTTAAGAACATCCAGTTCCAACCCCCTGCCATGAGCAGGGACACCACACACCTGCCCATGGCAGGGTGGTTGGAACTAGGTGATCTAAAGGTCCTTTCCAACCCAAACCATTCTGTGATTCTGTGGCTTTTCTGATCTGCCCAACTGCTGTAGACTGCAGGTCAAAAATAGACCCAGGAACTGACAATAAATATCACAGATTTGTTATTCCTTTGCTTGTTTTCTTGCTTTTTCAATGATGCCATCATTCTTGTCAAGAGTAAATTACTAAGGGTAAATCACACACTAAGTGGGTGTGAGGGTCTGCTCAGTCACACTTAATATGATGTCCAAGTAACATCACTCTGGAAGAATCAGTGGGCAGCACCAAAATTCATTGCTAATTGTTACTGTCTAGGAGATCTTGGTTGTGCTGGATGGAGAAGATGCAGTAACTACCACAATTACTCTGCTATTCAATTAACTCTAGACATAAAGAAAACTCAAAAATATCTCCATTCCATGCATTCAGAGTAATTCCCTGCAGTTCACTGTCTTGTATTTTGTCTAGACTAGTTTTCCACTTCTATGTTAAGCATGTCAAAGACCTCAGTCACTGTGGTATCCAAAATCTGTTAAAAACACCTAAATGGAGATCGCTTTTTTCTTCCTCTGCCTGTTAACAAAATTTAGATGTAAAAACTATTCTTGATACCCAAAAGTTTTCTCTCTGCTCCTGGAACCCTTAAATACTTCATCTTTTGTCTGTTAATCCCTCATAGCTCTATATGCTAAAGAGTGAGTAAAATCTTAGTCATTTCCATTCATGTAAGTAGAACCAGAGGCACAATGCAGAATCTATAATGTATAACTTGCTCTTCAGTGACTACTCATGATTATCTTCTCTCCCCGATAAACTTCTGTTTCTTTTCAAAAGAAAATGAAGATGTTTCTGAAACTCTACCTAATCCCTTTAGTGATGCTCTTCATGATAGTGATAATAAACAGAGAGGAGTCAAATAGATGCAGCAACCTGATAAATCTGGCAGACCTGATTTTGAGGGTTTAAGGACACCCACAGAAGGAATGTTTCACCCATTCACTGCCTCCAGCAGCAACCATAAGCAGGCACCCACAGAAGGGTAATAACAGATGATATCCATAGGATATTCCCCGAGGCACTGTCCAAGATTGATTATTTCCTGCTTAGAGATTTTTCTTTGAAATATTTTTACATTCTTCCCTTCCATCTGTGGATTTTATTCTATTTATTTTTGCTGAGGATTGCATCAAAAGGAGCCCGAGCAACAGGTCAAAGGAGGTAATCCTTCCCCTCTACTCTGCTCTCATGAGACCCTACTTGGAACACTGTGTGCAGTTCTGGTGTCCTCAACATAACAAGGACATGGAGCTGCGGGAGCAAGTCCAGAGGAGGCCACAAAGATGAGCAGGGGCTGGAGCAGCTCCTGTGTGGAGACGGGCTGAGAAAGTTGGGGCTGTTCAGCCTGGAGAAGAGAAGCTGCTGGAGACCTCAGAGCAGCTTCCAGGGTCTGAAGGGGGCTACAAGGATGCTGGAGAGGGACTATTCATCAGGGACTGTAGGGACAGAACAAGGGGTGATGGGTTCAAACTGAAACAGGGGAAGTTCAGGTTGGATATAAGGAAGAAGTTCTCTACTGTGAGGGTGCTGAGACACTGGAACAGGTTGCCCAAGGAAGTGGTAAATGCTCCATCTCTGGCAATGTTCAAGCACAGGTTGGATGGAGTCTTGGGTGACACCATCTAGTGTGAGGCGTGCCTGCCCATGGCAGGGGTTTTGGAACTAGATGATCTCAAGGTCCTTTCTAACCCAAACCATTCTGTGATTCTAGGATTGCAGGAAAACTTCCATATTAGCAGAAAGGATTGTTTTTCTGTGTGTGAAGAACATTACAGGGAAAACAAGATGGAAGTTGTATCCATGCAGTAAATAATGAATTTATGAGGCTTTCATTAGATGGCTGTCAGTAGGATATAGCATCAGAGTTAATACTTATGCATATTTCCAAGAATACTGCCCAAGGAAATTAGGATAATCTGGTCTCCATGTGAAAATGGGAAGACTTCGTGTGTACATAAAAAAAAGAAAAAATAAAGCAAACTGTCACTAAAGATTTATTTATAGAGAAAATACCTAAAGCAAACCATTAAAACTGAAAATAAGTTGACCAAAATGTTTATTTCAGAAGTAAAATATAAACCAAGCAGAAAGGGATTAATCTTGCTGAAGTTTAGTTACCCAGTGCTCCCTGTTAGACCTGTTAAATGGCAATTTTTCTGAGTTGTTGAATAGATGAATTAAAGGTGAGCTGGAATGTCTTCTAGAAGTGCTTGTATCTCTCTGTTCTCCAAAGGGAAATGAGGGTTACTTGTGTTGATGGAGCATTCACATTTGGATGAAAACAATGTCATCTTTAGTGCTCCAAATTTACTTGTCTGGGGCAGTAGAAAAAGGGGCAAACCTGCATTAGAATATTTCACCTACCTACACTGGAAGGATGGTGGGAGAAATTGAAGGGAAAGTCAATTTTGTTATTCTTGCCCTCATTTATGAACAGCCAACTGAGGACCAAATGAGGAGGCATCCAAAAGACATTATCAAGTTTATCTACAAATATCAGAGTGAATTCCCTGACACATCTGCTTCTTCCTGCCCCAAACCTTTGCTCTGATGCAGGGGCCAACTGCTTTAGTCTCCCCGATGTCTACTAAAATATCTCCTTTATGATGGGGTTTGGTTTTGCATTAATCTAGTACTTATTGCTAGAGTGTAAGTAAGTGAAGCGATGTGAGGCATACTTCCATTCAGCCCTGGAACCATCTGTATGAATAACAGTACCATATGTATGTAAAACCAGCTTCACCCAGAGTTAATAACAGCTAGTGTTCAGATGGATGCAGAAAATGCATTATATTTACAACTATGGAATTTATTGGTTCTTTTTTAATTAGTTCTCTGTGCAGCAATTTGTTTCCAGTGCTTTCTTAATGAAAATACTGCAAGTTGCAGTTCTAATGCTAGTGCGAGGAGTTTTATCCATTCCATCTCTGTCCTCATTAGCTAAAATGAGTTTCACTTCACTGTTAAATAGTCTTTTTAAAGAAAAATATATATATATATTAAAATCAGAGGTGGGTGCTTATTGCATTTAAAGATGCAGGGCTGCTGTGCTGATACACCCATCACGTAAGACAGCAGCACTGCTATACAATGAACACAGTTTCCCATTGTGGTTTGGGTTTTCTTCCTGACAAGTGAGCTTTTCAACTCTCATTTTCTCTAGATCTGCACAAATCATGTTATTCTTCCGCCAGTTACCTTTAAGCAAAACATGGAGTGCACAGTTACTGCTCCCTTAGCTGAAATCGCAGGAATTTAGCGCTAACCATGTTGTGTGTCTTCTGTGGGCTTTTTAAAGGTTTATCAGCTCTATTTCCACTAACACATGAATGAGAATTGAAGGGTTTCTGTCACCTTTTCCAGCTCTGATTTGCTTGCTCTGTAGTTAAATGCTGCTGCAAGGTGAAAGTCTGGTATTTCCCCGTGGCTTTTGGCAGATTCTCAGGGATGGTGAAATAGTAATGCTGGGCTGAATGGGTACTGAATGATTTACACTCTAGGCAGCCTTGGCTACATATTCTAAGCATCCATCTCCTTGAAATTGTCTTTTCCTGCAAACAGACATATTTTAATCTGAGTCAGCATTTTTCTTTTTTAATCCAAGCTGAAAGTCAAATGTCAGTGATTCTGCATGTACTCAAAGGAACATAAGATTTGCCACATTGGTGCAAACTGATGACTCGTCAGGCATGCTGTCTAATTTCTGTTAGTCTCCAGCACATGATGTCTTATCTGGCCAGTGTTTTATGTCTCTTATTTCGGTGTTATCCTGAGTGCTTCCCAGAATAATTCAGCATATTCATAAAGTTGATTTGCTCTCCTTCCTCCCTCCACACAACAGGAGTTGCCAAATGTGAGTCTGGGAGCCCTGTCTTTCTAGGACAGATGGGCAGTGAATGCACAGACCAAAGGAGATGTGGCTGTTTCAAAGCAAGTGAGACTCAAGTTACCTGTCCATGAAGTTTGGGGGGTGGAGATGTGTACTGTGTGGCCCAAATTTTAGCTTGCATGTGAGGATAGAAAGGAATATATTTTAAAAGCATGTTTTAAAATATAATATAAATAATATTATAAGTATCGAATTAATGATAAATATTTATAGATATATAAAAACATATATATAAAAATGTTCATATTGCCTTGGAGCTCTCAGAAGGTGAGGTAAGAGGGAGGAAAATAGACCACCACGTAAGTAGTGGTGCCTCCATCTTTTAAGGTAACATGTTCAAGTCACCTTGATTAAAGCGGTGCAGTGAGAGCATTGTCCTTGCTGTTCTTTGCTAGCACCTTTTACCTGATAGCCAGACCACTTGGAAAAGGATGAACAAAATTATTCACCTCTTTGTTTCAAGTGGCAACAAGAAGAAACTTCCTGTCCTGAAACACTGGAAAATCCTAGCATCTCTGTGCTATGTTCTCCTGTTCGTCCTCCTCATGAGAAACAGGATTTCTCACTAATAACCTAAAAATGTCTCCACTCCCAAAGCTCTTCAAATTGCTTTTTAAAAACAAAGAGATAGATATGAGAAAAAAGCTTCACAGAATTAAAGAATCATAGAATTGTCTGGGTTGGAAGACACCTTAAAGATCATCTAATTCCAACCCCCCTGCAGTGGGCAGGAACACCTTTCCAGGAGGATCTGCCTCATGATCTTGCTGGGCAGTAAGGTGAGACTGACAGGCCTTTGTTTTTCAGGGTCTTCCTTTTTACCCCTTCTAAAAATGAGACTTATGTTTCCCCTTTTCCAGCCAGTGCATTGTGTAGCTGAGCAAAGTTAATGTGGCTTAAATATCGAAGTTCCCTCATGGATGGAGAAAGACCACTGCTACTTTCTTGGTCATTCAGTGCCATCTGTTTAATGTCACTTAGATTTAGCTCACACATTGCTGGTGATTTTAACCTGTTTTTCAAAGCAGCTAAATGAAATCATAACCCTCCTACACCCTGAGTCTTACACATTTCATTCTTCTGGAGAAGTTTCTTTAGTTTCTTATTGGAATGTTATGAAGGAAATCCCAAATCAGAGGGAGGGTTCTTTGAGAAGCAGGTTGACAGTGCTTCTACAAAAAGATAATATGAAAAGAAAATGAGTATATTCTATGTTACCTTGAGAAAAAGCAAGGGCTTATTATTAAGTGGGTTTGGTTCCTTCTCTCTCCTGACTTGCTTTAGTATCGGCATGAAGTTCTTCCTTCAAGGTCACCTTGTTCAGAGAATGGAATTGCTAGTTTATTTATTTCCATACGTCATCTTTGGGGGCATCTTCACCTTTCCCACCTTTTCACCATTTCCACGTTTTCACCAGCATATTGCTGTAGCACTCTGTGTGTGTCTTGGTGGACCCTGGACTGGAGCAGCACACATGGGTGCAACCCATATATAAGGTGTTGAAGCATCTGCAGTGACAGCAGCATTAACGGTCAAAAGCAGGAGCTATAGAAAAATGGTTGGAAGTTGTTGAAATTCTATGGACCAAAAGAACTGGTGTGAGAGAAAGACAGCAAAATGTCATTGAGTCTTTGGTGAATTACACTGTCCTCTTTGTGCTTCATGTAGCTTCTTGGGACTCCTGAAAGAACTTACTGGCAGAACTTGCCATAACCCAAGGTTTACAGCTCACACAACCTCAAAAATGCATTCAGGGCTTATGTCAATCAACTGTATGACTCAAGAAATAAGAAGTTATTAGAGGTTGAAAAGGAGATGTGGCTTGGATTAAACGTTGTCGTGTTAAAGAACTATGTAATGACTTTTCAGCCATATACAACTCTGGCATGCACAGTGTGCCATGAGGGAAAAAAGGAGGTTGGTTCATTCATAAATAGATTTTCTCCTTGTTTCAATGTGATAAGACAATGCTGCAGAGATTTGGTATTCACCTTCCATTTTATCAGAGTTGAACTTGTGATGTTCTCTGATGTTGCACATACTCATCATCAGATAATTTTAAAATCCTTATATTCTTGCTACTTCTATAACAGCATCCGTTTTTAAGAGGTTGGGTGAAATTACTGTTTCCCATTCCCCTCTTCCCATCTCCTTCATTATGTGTCACCTTCCAGGCACTGGACATTTCACCTTTGTGAAATGGATTTTCTCATGACCGCCGAAGTTCAGACAGCAATATTCAGTTCTGAAATGAGATATCACGTGTTATATTTCTTGACATAATTATGTCACACCCTGCAGTTTTGGCATTTAGGTGCAGATTCTGACACTGCTACAGACCTTTTCTATAGGTCTGCATGGCCTTATCAGTTACACATTTCTTAAAGACTTTGCCATGTACTATGACAATATTAAGGAATGCATCCCTAAGACAAATATTTGCAGCTCAGACATAGAAATGCATGGGGGGAAATTCCTAGTAGGCATATGCCAGTCTGCTAGCATGAAGATGGAGAAATGTTGGGCTGTTTTTATTGTGCAGTGAATCCCAAGGAGGTGGCTTACAGACACAAGATCAAACAGTGCCTGTAGTATGGGCTTGGAATTTGTTGTGGGGTTTTATGTGCTTTTTGCTTTTGTTTTGTTCCAAGTATCATCCCATTTCTTGATTTAGTTTTGCTTTAGGATCAGCCTGTACTATTCATAAAATACATTTGTTTACTTGTGGTGGTTCCTGAAAGATGCCTCCAAAACTCCTATATAACCAGTAATCTGCAGCTGCCAAATTAGAAGCCATTGATGTCAGGGACAGAAGTCCTCTATACTTCCAAAGGATAATGAATTCTACTGGGGCATATTTCTAAACTGAAAAAGAAATTCAGTGCAGTTTAATCAAAGGTGGTTGCTGGGTCCCATTTATGCAGCTTTCCAGTATCTGAAGGGGCCTATGAGGATGCTGGAGAGGGACTCTTCGTCAGGGACTGTAGCAATAGGACAAGGGGTGATAGGTTTAAACTGAAACAGGGGAAGTTCAGGTTAGATCTAAGGAAGAAGTTCTTTACTGTGAGGGTGCTGAGGCGCTGGCACAGGCTGCCCAGAGATGTGGTGAATGCTCCATCCCTGGCAATGTTCAAAGCCAAGTTGAACAGAGCCTTGGGTGACATGGTCTAGTGTGAGGTGTCCCTGCCCATGGCAGGGGGTTGAAACTGGGTGATCTTAAGGTCCTTTCCAATCCAAACTATTCTGTGACTCTATGATTAAGAGAATGAACAGGAGAAATAAATGACTAAGTCAATAGGAGCAATATTGCATGAGTATATCATCACCCTTCTATCTCATTTCTTCTGACAGACCTCTTGGGTTATTAGGTCTGTCCTATTTGAAGAATTTGTGGTTAAAATTCCAGTATAAGCAGAAATGGACAGTGTGAGTGAGTAAGAACAGCAGCATTTCTGCTGTGGGCAGTTGTGCACTAGAGAAATGTCGAACATTTCTATAATGAAAAGTGGGTATCATTTACTTCCCTAGAAGATTAGAGGGAAGTACTATTTGAAAAAGGAATAACTTTAACTAATGAAAAAACAGGCTTTACTGAAGGCAAAATTTCATTGAACAAAGTCCCAGATAAAGCCTTGGGTCTTGAAGGTTCACAATGTAATGCAATTCTGACTAATCTGGTATCTGACTAGCTCCAGCTTCTAAAAGGCAGGAAACACCACAGATTTTCTTAGTATTGTGACCTTTGTCTTCTTTTCCCTGTGTTTTATTTTAATTTTCTGTCCTGAAAATGCATCATTAAGAATTTATGTATGTAACAATTACATCAGGTCCAGGTTGAAACCTTCATAATGGTGATCAAAAAGGGTCCTCAGAGACCGTTCCCCACCATGACAAGTGGAAAAGATTCAGTTCAAATGAGAGACTTGCATGTATCTTCAGAGGAAGGTTAGCTGATGTAAGGGCACATTTGATGTTAATGCTCAAAGCTGGTGATCTGTGCAATGCTGAACACATAAGCAGAGCATATTTATCACATGCATTGGGTTTTAGTAGTGAGGAGCTACAGGGGTGGCTTCTTGTGAAGATGTTAGAAGCTTCCCCAGTGTCCAGTGGAACCAGTGCCAGCCAGCTCCAAGACAGACCTGCTGCTGGCCAAGGCCAAGCACATCAGCGATGGTGGTAGCACCTCTGGGATAACATATTTAAGTAGGGGAAAATGGTACTGGTCAGGAGCAATTGCAGATGGAGAAAGGATTAAGAATATGAGAGGAACAGCCCTGCAGACACCAAGGTCAGTGCAGAAGGAGGGAAGGACATGCTCCAGGCACCAGAGCAGAGATTCCCCTGCAGACCGTGGTGCAGACTATGGTGAGGCAGGCTGTCCCCCTGCAGCCCATGGAAGTCCATGGTGGAGCAGATATCCACCTGCAGCCCATGGAGGATCCCACACCAGGGCAGGGGGTTGCCCAAATGAAGCTGTGACCCCATTGGAAGCCTGCGCTGGAGCAGGATCCTAGCAGGATCTGTGGCCCCATGGAGAAAGAGAGGAGCCCACACTGGAGCAGGGGAAGAGTGTGAGGAAGAGTAGAAAAGACAACATATGATGAACTGACCACAACCCCATTCCAGGTCCCCCTGAGCTGCTTGTGGGGAGGATGTAGAGAAATCAGGAGTAAAGTTGAGCCAAGGGAGAAGTGGGGAGCGGGGAGTGTTTTTAAGATTTGGTTTTATTTCTCATCATCCTACTGTGATTTGATTGGCAATAAATTAAACTGATTTCCCCCAGCTGAGTCTATTCTGCCCATGATGATAATTGGTGAGTGGTCTCTCCCTGTCCTTATCTCAACCCATGGGCCTTTGGTTGTATTTTTTCTCCCCTGCCTAGCTGAGGAGGGAGAGTGATAGAGCAGCTTTGGTGGATCTAAAGGTCACATCCAGCCAAAGTCAACCCGCCACACATCTGGAAACTATGAGAGATTTCTGTACCTCTCAGAACTACCATGCTCTGCACTTACCTCAGTTCTCTGGTATGTCAGGAGAAAAAAATATTAGCAACTACAAGTGACTAGAGGCAGAAATTGTAAACATCCAGAGTTTTCCTACTTTGCCTTCAATATTCTCTTGAGGGTTTTCAGAAACAGAAAACTGAGATCCCCATGTTACAAGATGCTATCTCCACTATCAGCCTTGCGGATGAGTTTAGGTTCTTTGTCATGAATAAGGTGGTGTTGCAGTATTTCAGCTCTGTCGTATTTGGAAGCTACTTTCCAATTTACTGGTATGGAGTATACAGCAGCTTCAAATTGCTGTACAACCTCCTTACTGCCCTGAGGACCTCAAACTCCACCATTTCATGGTCACTGCAGCCAAGGCTGCCCCTCTTTGTTGGTGAGAACAAGGTCCAGCATAGTATTTGCCTTGTTGTCCATCCTTGGTAAAGGAAGTTAACATCAACATGTTCCAGGAACTTCCAGGATTACTATGCCCTGTGTTGTCCTTCCAACAGATATCAGGGTGGTTGAAGTCACCTATGAGGACCAGGGCTTGTGAACATAGGCTGTTCTGTCTCCTCAGTCTTCCTAGTCAGGTGGCCTGTAGCAGACCCCCACTATAATGTCACCATTTCCCACCCCCCCTTTAATCAGTTGGGAAGGAATGAAGTGAGCAGGAAACCTGTTTACTCAGCCTGGGTCTGTGCACTATGATCCCTTAAGTGTCAGTTCCAGCATTACTATGGACAAAGTGAAGGTGTTCCTTCCTTTTCAGGTCGTTTTCTTTTTCACTCCAGTTACAGCCTTTCCTCTTTGAAAAAAAAGATCACAAAATACTTAGTGAACAGAAAAGTGACAAAGGTTCCAAAGTGGATGGAAAAGTTATGATTAGTTATGTCCATCCACTTTCCAGAGCCTTTCCACTCGTCTAAGTAACTCTAGCAAATGAGTTTGTGATATTAAAGTCACTTCTATTACTGACTTTGTGCTGCTAAATTTTGGTGTCTGCAGTGTACATTTCTGCATCTGAGAAAGTCATCCTGAAGATGCCTTTGTAGTTAATGCTAGTTAATAACAGCCGATGAAATTTAGGTCATTCTGAAGTGGATGACTTTATTCAGAAGACCCCCACCCTAAAAATCCATTGGCTGTATTGATTAGACCTGTAATTACTGTAATAGGAGCCTGGAGCCTGGAGCCTGGGAACCATTATACTCAGATGGAGGTACTTACACCTGAAATTAGCTGAGATGAATGTCATCTTCAGAAGGATACCTTTTCTCATTGAAGAGTATTTCTAATAGCTCTTTGTGGTGTTTGTGTGAACGCAAGGCAAGAACTGGATTCTACATGCAGCACAGCAGACAATGGATGTCTGATTTCAAATGACTATCCAAATTAGATGATTATGAACAATTTTAATAATTGGCATAAATAACAATACGTGAGTGGCTTTGTATTTTGTTGCTTTGAGGGAAGGGGGTGTCTGATCACTGGTATATTTTTACACCTTGTTGTTTTACAGTAAAGCATAATTAAAACTGTTTCTACAGCTTCCACCTGTAGTATAAAACAAGTAGTTGTTCTCAGTTATGATGTAATAATAACAGACAACTTTTCCATCCCTTTCCCTTGATACCAAATTTAACTAGATTTGCTTACATAGCATATGTATACAAATACTCACTAAGGAAGTAGATGTAGAATAAATACAATACAAAAGCTTGCTTGTATTTTTCATAGCAATGTTTACTACGCACAGGCCTGCTTCATGGTGTGGTGAGTGTTGGCGTGGTGAGTGTCTAACCTCAGAAGTCTTTAGTGCTCATGTCTATCTTGGAGGCAATGTCTTGCTGCTGCTGCCTTTGCTAAAAGGCTTCTCATATAATAATTGGAAAGATGCATGCACTTTCATCAAAAATTGTCTATTTCCATTAACTGGCTACATGAATACTGTAAACATTTTATATTTTAGGGATGTACATATGGCATAGTGAGTCCTTCCTATCAAGAGGAAGTGTCTAATGGTTTCATTGCATGCAAAAATCAAAACCAGACTAATTTCTTCTAAGTACTCTCTCCCACAAGGTGCATCAGTGTCACAATCTGGCTTCTATATTTAGTCCACTTACATTCCACAGGAAAGTGTATTTTTAAAGCTAAATACACCGTCCTCCAGGTATGGGAACTGCTGGCATTGAAAAGAACACAAAACCTACTCTTTTCCTTGCTACAGCAGGCTATACACTGTATTTTCCTTATAAATATGTTTTGTCTTTACTTTCAGCCTCCCTAGCCCTTCCACTTCCACAGTCACCTTAGACTGGAATCAGTGAAAATACACGTTTCTGAGATTACGTCTACTTTATTGTTGACTCTGCATTTTGGGACCACCTTGAGTAGCCACCCTTCTGTCAGTAGTATCTTTATATTGACAAGTCTCTAGGAATGCTGTGAATACTTACCAGTTATTCTTGGTTTTGCAGACCCCGTGATCACCCTGTGAAGCGGAATGGATTCTCAAGGCATTTCAGATTCAGACCTTACATCAATGTCTGCTTTACTGACCACATTATAGTAAAACTGCTATAGCCAACACACACTAATTGTATGAAAGAAAAGCTAAGTTTTATACTGTGTGTTAGTACAATTGTGAATATTTTTTCCTTCCCCTTTTTTTTACCCTTTCACTGCAGATATGGTTTACCTTATGTTACAGATTTTAATTATGTCCCCTGTGTATCTGGGGAATGCTATTTCTTTGCCTCCAGTTTCGGTGTACAGTGTTCTGTAAGATATGTAGCTGTTAAATCACGTCTATTGTTTGTGTTTTTAACATGCTCCCGATCTCCATTTCTGCTCATTTAAAACCATGAAAGTCAACACATTTTGATTCTCTCTTTTTTTTTTTTGCTGTTGTTTTTGTACATTTTAAAAATACTCTAGCTCAAATTCTCCTACTGTGCACTGCTGCTATAGAATTTACTCTGCCAGGCTGAGATAAGCAATTCCACTATTATATGTGCCATTTACAAATGCATCAATTAGATGTTTATTTGAGCCCATTGTATGCATAGAACACTACATTTATTTATGAGAAACACTAGTGAAAGAGCAGGACAAACAAACATTAAGACATATTGTACCATGTTTTTAAGAGGAGAAGACCTTTAACCTGTTAAAAAATCAAGCAAGGCATCTCATGAAAAATGTCAAGTTTTGCATTAGATTTCATTTCATTGGTTTCTATGCAACAAGCATTTGGGATTTTGTTCCATTTTCACCCACAACATTTTCTGCTGAAATCCTGATGGAAAATGCCATTTAAATGCATTTTAAATTCTTCTTTAAATGTGTTGTGTACTATAAATGTCATTTCCCTCCAGTAAATAAAGCATTTTAAAATGGTTTTAATTAAATATCATATAAATTATCGAAGAGAATGTCACAAAATTATATGTATTTTATTCTCTATGAAAAATTGCATCTTTTGACATAAATGTTTCTCACCAGAAAAAGCTACCTCTATATGTTACAGATTTTTGGTTACTGTGAAGGTTCGGAAAAGAGTAACAAATATAAATTAGATTCTCACCTCCAGTAATTTGAATTACATGCTTCCTTTCCAAAAAGCTGACACAGTCTTTTGTCAGTAGAGGTTGAGCACTGGAAATGCTCAGAGAAATCTTACAGATACTTAAGCTGCAAGAGTCAAAACTGTAAAACTTCTTAAATCAAGAAACAAAACATGAGTTTCTGATGGATTTTCTCTAGATCTATCCTACAAAATGTACATAACTGGATTACTATATGTAATGTATATTTATTGGTTGCTATTAAGAAAAACTAATTAATGGAACGGTACTGTTTTCTAACCAAGCTTAGTGCTGGCATGAAATTACAATTTATGATACCTACTGTTTACCTTACTACACAGTTCACTTCTGAAGTAGAACTCCCTCCTCATATCTACTACAAACTGCAGACTGCCTCTATCAGCACATTTGGCAAATCCTATAGTGATGAAAACCATTTTCATCTAGTTAGTAAGAGCTGAAATGAACCCAGCTTATAGTGATTGCAAGCAAATATTTCAGTGCTTCGAGCTGTATTTGAACAGTGGATCCAGACCAAACAATCCTTGCCGATTCACTAATCCTATTCATTAGAAGCTCAGTGATTACCTTATTAGTATGATGCAGTGCAGAGACAGACTGATGGAGCTTTCAATGAGCCAGCATACACAGCAGATGCCTTTGGCATCGATGACCCAGGTGAAGTATTTCTCTACTGAAACTATAGAGGCTGCCTAGCTTAGAGCAAGAATAAGATATTCACACGAGAGCTTAGACTTACTACCCCCTGTTGTGTATTATAAACTTGGTTATAATGGCAAATGCTATTTCAAAAAAACCATGATTCAGTGAAGTTGCTATAAAACAGTAAATGCATGCTGAATCATACTATGTCATTGATTAAGATATCAAACAATACTGGGCCCAATATGAACCCCCATTTGGACAACTAGCCATTGACCGCAATATTGACTTCAACTTCAGCTTCAGCTGGAACTGAAGATATGTTTTCTATTGCTTTAGTCACTTTGTGGACACATTTGTCTTCTCCTTCTTCATGGCAAGTATATGTAACCATGCCATTACAGAGCTGTTTGGATGAAAATACTAGCACAGTTGTTTCTTCTTTACAATATCACACTGAGCTCAAAGCTTTCCAACAGCAGGCAGTTCAATTTGGGCAGATCCTACAAGCCACCATGAGGTAAAAGATTAATATAAGATCAAGGTAGGACAGGCAAATTCTAATAAAAACTATTTTCATGGGCATTAGGAAGGATTAGATGATCTTAAGGTCCTTTCCAACCCTAACTATTCTATGAATCTATGTTGGCAAAGGCTAAAAATATCTCAACAAAATAAATTCAGCAGCACATCAGAAAGATAGTGAGCTCAGTACCCAGTTCAGTTAAGTTGTCAGGTCCTCTTACTCAGGAGTGGAAGGGGAAGCAGTTTGTGCCTCTTGTGCCTTAAGGACAAGTGTGAACACGAAAAAACAAACCTTTTTGGCATGTCTCTTGCTGTCATGGACAAACCATTCAGGAGCCAGAGAAATTTCTCAGACCTGAGGTCTTTGCAAATGGGAACTGTTCACCAAAGCTGGGTCTACAAAAGGATATAGGTGTGAAAACTGATAGTGCTGTCCTTGCTACTTGCTTTGACCTTTTGGCCCCTTTTATGATACATGTGAAAACTTTTACTGGATATATAAATCTGCAATGGCTGCTTGAGCTAACCAGGAGAAGTCCTGAGGAGCATTCTATGCCTTAATCACCACAAGGTAGGACATAAAAACCGTTCTTGAAATCCCTGGTTTACTTCCATCAAAAAGGTGGCTTACAATCTGCCTCAATACAACCTTTCCATCTCATCATGATCTTACAGCATCTGTTATATATTCCCTAATTGTCTCTTTTCTGGTGTGAATAGTCTCAGATGACTTGTCCTTTTCTTCTACAGTTAGATAGCTTGCCTAGTCTGCATGACTTACTCTTTCAGGGGTTAAAGGGGTATCCTATACAATAGCTTTAGACTATATGCCTTGCTTTTAGACAACCACAGCTAGCTGAAAGGAATTCAGTCTTTTATCTAAGCTGTTTTATGCTAGGATGGCACCACTTATCTCCTGTGCATGGTGTGTTTTGATCCAAAGTCAGCTGAAGCTATTGGGTATGTCAAGCATTGTATTTTGCTGTTCAATTCTGATCATTTCTTAGGCAAGTGCCAGAGAAAACAACAACATTGAAATGGCAGTGATTGATTGGCACATTTCTCCACTTTATCATTTCATGCTTCTAAGAGCATATAGAGTGAAAGTGAAGAACGATGGGGCAGGTCAATGGATGACTCTCTAACAACTTACTAATCCACAGCTCTGTCATTCCAAGGGGCCTTGAAACACTGAAAATAGCTGCAATTCATCCATTTAGTTAGAGTGCATTAACCCACATAATTAGGTGCAGCCTCTTCCAAAGCATCAGCCTACAGCATATTAATGATCCCTCACATGGAGTCTGAACTGTGTTTTTCATGTGTTCACTCATTATAGGCTTCCACGCTGTGGAACTGAGATGAACCTAATTAGACCACAAGGAAGTATGGTTATAATTGGTCTGGAGCAGCTTAGTAAAATGTAGTAAGGCAGTTTAATTGACTTCTTCTTTGTATTACTGATTCTAGAATCTATCATTTTCTTTGGACAATGGACCAGCTCCACCTCATCTTGCTATGGAAAGGAGATAAAAAAAACATATGATGATAAGTAGTAATGTGGTTGATGATTATACACAGTAATAGCAGAAATCGGTGCATTTTGCAATAAAAGTCAGAGATTCCCGATCCTTGGATGCTGTCCATAACTGGAATGTCAGTTTTAAGAATATCAAGTGCCATTTAGGAAAGAAGATTGGTCATTGCTGCTTTGTAACCTTTGTTCCAGTGAAATAGAGTTATGACTGATGCCAGAACCCCTAACATAGCTAGAGGCTATATGTACATGTGTATGTTAAATAAAGACCTATCACCAAGGTGAACATGTTCAGCTTTCTGGTTATTATGAACAGGGCAAGGAAGTCCCTGTGGTGGGGTTTTGAAATTCCTTGGAAGAGAAAGATGCAGGTATGAGAACAAAAAGAGAAATTTTGCCCAAGAAGGTTCTGAAGGAAACCTGTTGGGACACTGCATACATAAGGTCATCACATGTTATCCCCAAAGCAACTGCTCAGGCATTGTGTGTCTCAGGGAATAGATGGGAGGTGTGCTTGAGAGCACCATTTATAAACGCTACATAGTGTGATTGTGGGTTTGTAGATTATAGGCTGATTTCATGCTGTGTGTAATAGCACCAGGAAGGAAGCACATGTAGAGACAAGCTGGAGAGCATAGGGAACTCTGATCAGCTGATGCTGGCTGAAGATAATGCATGAACCATGGAATCACAGAATGGTTTTGGCTGGAAAGGACCTTAAAATCATCCAGTTCCAACCCCCCTGCCATAGGCAGGGGGACCCCCCACCAAAACCGTGTTTCCCTGTTGCCCAAGGCTCTGTCCAAATGCCAGGGATGGAGCATTCACCACTTCTTTAGGCAACCTGTTCCAGTGCCTCACCACCCTCACAGTAAAGAACTTATTCCTTATACCCAACCCGAATATGAAAGGTGTTTGCTGAGAAAAAGACCCCCAAAGTGATTACTGCAAACATCTGTATAGCTGTGGTACTGACCTCCTAGTAGCCAGTTTACTGTCACACTAGATCAAGAAACAGTAAAACGAAGAACCCCATGGAGTATGTTGACATCCTGGAACAGCTTTTGTAATGCACAGCAAACAGGCAGTTAGTGAAATACAGAAGCACGCAGCGATGACTGACACTTCTCACAGGGGCAGGTAGGAAAACATCAGAGAAGTCTGAGATTGCATCATCCTTTGCCTTTTCTTTCCGTGCTTTATGTCTCCACTGGGGTGTTTCTGACATGCTCAGCAGCAATGCTATGTGCTGGAAAGCCTGTGCCAGAATCCCTTAGTCCTGCACATTCAAAGTCCAGACTCAGCAGTTCTTCAATCTACATGATGTTTTCAGAGCTCATTTTCTTTACAGGTAAGTTGGATTCGTTGCTGAGCCCAGGTTTGCCTCATCCTACTTTAAGCCTCTGAAGGAGGAGCACAGCCACTTTCAACTCCTTTCACAGTCAGTGGAAAGAGATCTTGGGATAGGCTGTACTACCCTCTAGAGATGCTTATGTTTCCCAAGGGTTGCTGTGTTCAGAATTTAGAGCCTCAGTTAGGTGGGGTGAGTCTAGGCTGAGTTTCCCTTCACAGTTCTTCAGTACAAAACTGCTCTCTGGTGGGCTATAAAGTTTCATCAGGGCTGTTTCTTCCCACTTCTCCAAATCCCATATTGATATTTCCTATGCTTTTAACTGTTACTAACTTTCTGAGCATGTATCTTCATTTGATGTAAGGCCAAATAAAATACTCCACAGAGATAGTCAGGCAAGGCAGAAGAAGGCAACCTTCGTAAATACTTCCAGGTTCTTGCAATACTTACAGTCTCCAAAGGAGAAAATGCAAGCACAGCGCAAAGACTGAAACAAAGTCACTCTCCATTCCTTAAGGCAAATAGATGACTCATAAATGGTTTATATATTACACAAAATCAGAAGATTTTATTATGATTATTATTATTTATGCTATAGATGATGTCAGAGAAATTATATCCATGGGTATGGTCACAAAATTCTAGTGCTGGATGGTACAAAAAGACTTACTAGGATAAATCTGAGATGGCAGATACTCTGTGGGAAAATTGAACACTGGCTGAAGAGAATCCAGATAATATTAATATATTTTAAAGGCAGGACAGCTTTAATTTATATCATGTTTGGAGCCAGATAGACAGGAGTGGAAACTGCTGTTAATTCTTCAGTTAATGTGTTTGGTTCTTCCAATCCAGTTGGATCCCAAGTATGAAGATGGCCAAATTTAGCCCCATATGAGCAGAAGTCAGTTTCTGATCTTTGATCTTCCTAAGAAATAACAGCAAATACTGCCAGATATTCTGTTCTTTAAAACACAAATGGGGTGTATCATATTGTCCTGCCAGTCAGTCACCACTCTTCCATGATTAACAACATCTATGCAGTGTCCCCAGGCTAAAAATCTGCTTCAAGATTTCTCTTGCATAAGAAGCTGAAGAACAACTGTGGTGTAAAGAAGGATCACATCAGATTCATTAGCTTCTTATTTGAGGTAAACAATTCAGCTACACAATTCGTCAAGGTTTGGAGTTTGGCTTCTTCCAAAGGGCATGGGCAGTTTCCAAAGACTGAAGGACAGCATTCGAGCACCGAAAAGCCAAACTGAACTGCACATCACCATGGTATGTTGTTATTCTCCACAACTGGTGAATCACTGGCTATAAATGCCAGTTTTACTGCTAAGCAGCGTGTGTGTGTGTGTTTCTTTCTTGTTTCCTCAAATTTACTGATGTGAGGAAAGGAAAGTTTGTAATTGAATTAAAAGTGCATTGTTCTGTTGCAACTAGATCATCTTAAGGTCCTTTCTAACCCAGCCCATTCTATGATTCTATGATCCAATAAGGTTTGGAGTGCAAAGGAAGTTTGGAAAGGTTTGAAAAGTCATCTCTGTTGAAAAAGGTGTTATTCAACGGTCACTCTTTTTCCTTTCCACCACTCTGTGCGCAGCACTGGAACTTCTTCCCTCTTCACATTCTCCCATGGATTTCCCCCAAGATCATTATAGTATAATTTGTGATTTGATCTGTCCAACCAAGAACACAGATGCTCATTTTGGGAGCATGCGGCCAAGAGAGGCAATCCTGGCACTGGCTTCTGATCTCATTAAATCCTCACTTGATCAGGAGTAAAGGCTTGTTGCTGATTTATGGATTGTTTGGTTTGGCCTCAAACTGTGTTGATATTAAAGGACTTGGGGATTGTACTCAATCTCCCAGTAAAGCCCTTCATAACTAGAGGGCCAAAGCATGTTAGAGAAGAACTGAGAAATACTTTGCTCTCCTGCTGTCAGCAGTTCCTCCCACATATTATTAAACATAGATCTCTACAAAGAACTGTGGTATTTTTACATTTTTGCCCCCTACATTGAGCAGTGTCATTATAAGATACAGTCTGTCCCTCAGGGCCCAAAGCCCCTGCAGTTAATAACAACGTTCCTCTTGGTTTTGCAAGCCTTTGATTCATACCCTGATTTGTTACTCATTTGACCATGCTCCCTCTTCATACTTTGCACCACATGGAAACTTTCACATTCTTCTCCAGAAAATTACTTCTGTCTCTGTAAAACCTCTTGAGATATGGCAGGCACTAAAATCGAGAACTGGAGCTAAGAATAGAAGAGCAAGATGGTAATCATGACAATAAAATCTCCCAGATCACCAGCCAGAGAAAACATTTCCATATACCTTTGGAGAGTTAATGTTCCCCAACCACAACTCAATTATAAGTTACATGGAAGCAGAAGGTTGGGAGAAGGAGAATGGTCTCTTATTGGTCTCTATCACAGCCAATAAGTATGATATAGAAACAAATAAACCAGAGGAACTGGCTGGGCCATGTCAGCAGGTCTTAAGGGATGATTGGATGTGAAGTAAACCCCTGGCGTGGGTTATGAGATCAGGAGAGAGAAAGGTAATTTAGTTGGTAAGCCACAAAAGTCCTCAGTGGTGTTGGTGAAAGTCCTTTAGTGTATCTTATAATGAAGACCTAATTTGCCCTATGAACAACATCACTTGTTTAAGCTCACAGGTTTTCTTTTGCATTATATGTAACCAATGCTGTGCTACACTAATTTTATAAAATGAAGTTTTGTGAAGAACACTTTCTCTTAGTATTTTTTCCCCTTTGATTTTCAAGGTAATTTATAAAATCCCTGAGGTAAGACCTACCACAAAACTGGGCACAACTGTTAAAGTTCTTGTCAATTCTGCTGCTTAACAAATCTTGACAGCTGAGCTTCATAGAGGGATAACATGGAAAGATGTTATAAAGTTCAGACGTTTGAGGCAGAACTCTACAGGACAAATTGACCCCAAATGAACAAGGATGAGAAAATTGGTGAAGAACAGATATGAGAAGTGAAATGGGATAGGAGGGCACTAAAACCTCAGTTCACAAGCAAAATGTGATGCATGCCACTGTGACAATAAAGAGCCATAGAATCATAGAATGGTTAGGGTTGGAAAGGACCTTAAGATCATCCAGTTCCAACCCCCTGTCATGAGCAGAAACACCTCACACCAGACCATGTCGCCCAAGGCTCTGTCCAGCCTGGCCTTGAACACTGCCAGGGGTGGAGCATTCACAACTTCCTTGGGCAACCTGTTCCAGCACCTCAGCACCCTCACAGTAAAGAACTTCTTCCTTATATCCAACGTGAACTTCCCCTGTTTCAGTTTGAACCCATTCCTCCTTGTCCTACTGTATTCTTCTCCTTTGTTTTGCCTCCTTAAATCTGTTTCCTGGGATACGCAGTGCACTCAGTGAAAAGCGGGTTGCAGGATCCCAAATGAGACACCTCCTCCATTGTTTTGGGTTTGTGGTGTCTTCCAGTTCCTGAGAATTTGGCAACAGTAACTTAGAGACTGTACTTGTTGTCTCTCTGCTGTAGGCTTTCCCAGGGCCTGACAAGAGGTATACAGCTTCTCAGCAGTCTATCTCCTAGTGTGCTCTTACTGATATTAATCTGGATTTTAAACTCCTTAAGAAGAGTTTAATATTGGCTATTCCAGTATGGTAAATTATTTCAGAGGCTAAATACTTTCACTTCAAGAAAACCTACCAAAAGTTGGACTGCTTCTATTTGCCACTATTGTACCCAGGCAGGTGATAGTTTTGTTGTCATATTTCTCTTTCCCAGAGACGGCAAGGAAGTGGTCAACCACATAGCATCATACTCAACTTTTAAAGCCAGGGGAAGAAGAAGGAAGGGGAGGCAGAGTGACAGCATTTGTCTTCCCAAGTCACCATTAGGCGTGATGGAGCCCTGCTGTCCTGGAGATGGCTGAACCATGGGAAGTGGTGAAGGAATTCCTTGCTTTGCTTTGCTTGTGTTGCACAGCTTTTGCTTTACTTATTAAACTGTCTTTATCTCAACCCACAAGTTTTCCCACTTTAACGCTTCTGATCCTCTCCCCATCCCACCAGTGGTGAATGAGCAAGCAGCTGTGTGGGGCTTAGTTGCTGCTGGGGTTAAACCACAACAGAAGTGACCAAGTAATGTATGATTATCTGTTCAAGATAAGAACCTTCTTTTTATTGACACTACCCTAGCCATCAAAAGGCTTGCCATCAGACAGATATTAGTTGTCTGGGTTAATTAAAGTATGATGAACAGTCTTTATAGGATATAATGATATTACATCACAGAGTATGACAATGCAGTTTGAAAGCTAAAGGAAAAAATGGTAATATTACTGGAAATACTGGAAATGTTACTGTAATTCTATCTCTGAAATCCATTAAAATCTGTCTTTTTACATGTCTCTTTTTTGCCTGGTACAATATTTTGTTGACCTTAAAGAACATCTTCAGCCTTCAGAGATTTTTACACAGCTGTCAAAAGGACAGTTTGAAAGAATGTTATAAAGTTTGTAATATGACTTTCCACATACTGTTCTAACAATAGAACAATATCTATTGTTCCAACAATGCTCCAACATTGGCCTTTTATTTAAAGAAAATAGAAAAAAAGATGAAAAAGAAAGAAAAAAGAGAAAGAAAATAAAAGTCTTGGTTGAGCCTGGGGAAAGCAGTGATTTAAAAATGTATTTCTGCTTTTATCTACTGGTGAAATCAAGTGGATTTACCTGCAAAAAACACAGCCTATGGGTTTTAGCTGGGTTTATATAAACACTCTCAATAGAAACATAGTATTTGTCCTATAGATCAAAATATCAACATTAGACGGTCATTTATCTTCACCTCTCTCAGGACCAGAATGGTTGTGGTTTCTCTCATTAAGAAAGTTGGTGTATCCCAGGGAGGCTGGAGGTTATGATTTCAACATATACTCATTTGTCATGTTTCTGTTGCTGTTTAGAGGCATATATATTTAGGTAAAGAACAATCATTGCTGCCTGAGGTCAGTATCGTGGCTGTCTTAAGAGAACTAGAGGTTTATAAGGAAAAAAAGGCACCCTTTAGGGAGAAAAAAAGATGAAGACCAAGACTGGTTTTAAAACCTGGAGACTCCTAAGGTACTGGATTATTGTTTGAATCAGAAAAGGTATTGTAGGATGGGCTAGTCACTCTGGACTCTTCTTCATTACTTACACTGAGATCCCCAAACCAAGGAGAGAACACCTAAGTGTGAGTAGTCATGGAAAACTGCCTTAGAAGAGCAAAAACTGTGCAATGGAAGTGCTTTCACAGCCATCAGTGTCAGGTTGCCCAGAGATGTGGAAAGTGCTCCATTCCTGGCAGTGTTCAAGGCCAGGCTGCACAGAGCCTTGGGCATCATGGTCTAATGTGAGGTGTCCCTGCCCATGGCAGGGGTGTTGGAACTGGATGATCTTAAGGTCCTTTCCAGTCCAACCCGCTCTGTGATTCTGTTATGATTGCATTAGATTGTAAGAAACAACCATAGAAGTTTTAATAGAACCACTGACACTGTAGAATTCTATACAACAATTTTTTTCTTCTTTTTTTTTCTAGAGAAGGGAGAACAAAAATCCTGTTGCTGAGCTGTCACATCCCGGTGGACGGTTCAAACAGGATTTGGATCTCACGGGGTGAAATTAAAACACAAATGAGGTCAAATATCCAAAGAATGTAATTTATTATCTAAAACTATTGTAAAAAATAAAATAGAAGAAAGACAAGAGGAAGAGTAGGAAAAGAAAGGATAGAAGCAGTATATCAACGGATTTGCATAGAGGGAGAGAGAGTGAAATAGTTAAGTTACCACCATGGAGTGGTGGACGGCATCCCATTGTCCAGATAGGTGGGAGAAGTCTTCCAACTAGCCGGTGGTCGTGTGGTCCTTTATACCATATTGTGTCCTGATGACGATCAGATAGCCCTTGCCCCAGTATTGTGCAACAACTGTGACCAGCCATGGGCTGCATCCGTGCATCACATGTTTCAGCAGGTTTTTATCTGCTGACCATACAGGTTGTTCCTGCAAGGACGTTCCAGTCTGCATTTTGGTTCCTGCAAGGATGTTCCCGTCTGCTTTCTGTTTCTTGCCAAGATGTTCCCATCTGCTTATCAGAAGTGAAACACCTCAGCCTCCTCCCTGTGCAAGAGCAGGCAGCTGGATCAACAGAGCTGAATCCACAGGTTGTTTCAGAGACCAATAAAGTCTCTTTCTGAGGGGTAAATGGTCTCACCACACTCGCTACAGTTCATAGCTCACAGAGAACAATGGTTGAGATAGATACGTGTTTTACATGTCAAACCTGGGTTCACAGAGTGCAATAGTTGAGACAAATACATGTTTTACATATAAGCTGTACATGAGCAAAGGTCACTTTTTTCAAGTATCACATACATTCACTGGTTAAGTATTTCACTACAGTACAGATAAAAGCCCCAGGGGTCTCCAGTGGTTAGTGATGCCATGTTTTATGTGTTATCTTTTGTAAATCTATTCATCATAAAGGACACCTGGGTGTCCTCTTCCTAAGCTCCACTTGAGTTTAATTCCAAATGGCAGTTCAATCCAGTGCAAAGAACCCCCATCAAAACAACCAAACCAAACCAAACCAAACTAAACCAAACCAGTGAAACAAACTCATCTTTCCTTAAAAGATTTGAAAATCTCTCATTAAATTATTTATTTAGGTTTATTTCTATCAAGAAAATTGTGAGAATGTAGTTTTCTAGTAAGAAAAGATATAAATAGACAAGGAGGCAGTGGCTTCAACAACCCTTAGGGTAGAGGGCCTGCAAGTGTTTTCTTGATCACACAGATTACATCAAGGTGGAGATGTTCTCTGTATCTTCAACATGGGAGGTACAGCAGTGTAAAAAAGAGATTAAGTCTTGACTTACTTCCAGTCTTTCTCCCTGAGCAGACACAGACACTGTCTTCAAGCTCCTGTTTCAGTTGGATGAAGTCAGGGTTCACATCTGAGTCCAAAGAAGGATCATGCAAAAGAAACTGTAATTTCTGCTTGCTATAGAAGCACTGGTGAACAGGGGTGTTCTAGAAGCTCAAATCTTAGTGCAAACAATAAGAGGGACAAGCCAAGCATTATCACATAATTTGAAAAGCATTCACAGACACCCCAATGTGTTCTGCCATGGCAAATCAAGGTGTGACAAATGGTTATGAGAAAGCAGAAGAGGCTATGTGAGGAAGTATGAATGTACCTACAATGGGATTATGGATTATCACAGACTAACTCTGTATGTGCTTAACAGGGTAAGAATAAAAGGTCTTTTTAGAAGTAAAAAGCCAGTAGTAATATGGTCTGTGTAATTAGTCATATTTGCAGAAGATACCATGTGGAGAAAGAGAATAAACTGTTCCATTTTCAACATACGTAGAAAACAATGATCATGCTTTCCAGGAAGTAACTTGTACACCTGATTTAAAATTAGAGAAACTGTATGATAGGATGGGTAATGAGGCTTTGGAAGGTAGGGTCTGCTCTCAGGAGTTTAAAGACAGTCCCTGTCCTTGGGTGATTTCAAGAGCAGCAAGCATTGCTAAACATCTGGCAGATAGATGTAAAGGTTGACCCTGACCAACTGATGCTTCAGAGCCTTGCAAATTTTGTTCTATGGTTTTACAGTCCTCTGACACCTCTCCAAACCAACCACATCTTCTCACAATATACTATAGAAAGTGAGAAAAGGCATTTCCTTCCCCTTACTCCTACTGTTGCACTAAGTATGGCTCCAGGACTAATTCCTCTGAGAAGACTGGAACTGACAGATTTGTCAGAAAGATTTTAACCAGAAGATGGAGGAGCAGAAAACAGTAGTGAAAGCTGTGTGTAATGGAAACACCTATAGAGATATATAGTGATGCTTTCATGAGTTTAATGTCATACAAGGGAAATTTCAGGATTTATGAAGCTGAGCAATGTTTTCTTCCTGGGAGCCTGAAGGAGAATTCAGCAAGCCAATGGCATTGCCCAAGAGACACAGGTGGGAAGGTTATTTTGCTTCAACACAATCCCACTTCAATCTGAGTTTAAAATTGGTGGTTTCAGCTGGGAGAATTCACTGAAGATATCTGTGCCCAAGGCCCCATAAGCACTTCAAACCCATGTCTTTCCACACAGCTACTAGAAATGACTTACTTTTATTGAATGGTTTAAGATACCCCCATGGCATGGGGTATTCCCACATCTCTCTACGCACCTCTAGATCACTGAAAGCTTCTGAAAGGGTGTCCATATGGTTGCACGTCAGCAATTTTCTGAAATCAAAGGGCAAAAGAAAGCAACAGGTCTCAATTCTTACTGTATTTATACACTTAGTCCTGTCACTGGATCATAAAATTATAGAATCACAGAATCATAGAATCATAAAATGGTTTGGGTTGGAAAGGACCTTAAGATCATCCAGTTCCAACTCCCTGCCATGGGCAGGGACACCTTCTAGTAGACCAGGCTGTTCCAAGCCCCTGTGTCCAATCTGACCTTGAACACTGCCAGGGATGGGGCAGCCACAGCTTCTCTGGGCACCCTGTGCCAGTGCCTCTCCCCAGTTTCAGTTTGAACCCATGACCCTTTGTCCTGTCACTACAGTCTCTGATGAAAAGTCCCTCTCCGGCATCCTTGTAGCCCCCTTCAGACACTGGAAGCTGCTCTGATGTCTCCAAGCAGCCTTCAAAATCTGAAGGATCTGAAAAATAAATCTGAATTGAAATCCCCAATTATTCAAAATGTAAGGTGATTATTAGGCTAAAAAGGAAAAATCTTAGAGGACTCACTTACCCACTATATAATCCATTCCCCTGCCCCCTCTAAGAAGAAACTACTTAATCTAGACACTATCTAAATAAATGTGTGTGTACATCCAGCTATTTTATGTGTGAGTGAGTCAAGAAACCCATACACATCTAAAGGAAAAAGAGGGGGAAAGATCACTTCACTGCAAATATTTCCCTTCTTTCCCAAAACACCTCTACTATTATTAATGAAATTCTACTAACCTGCTTTGGCCCCACTTTTCTATAGAAACTTCTATTTATATCTCACCATCATGTAGTCAAGAAATGTTGATAAATTGCTCAGGTTAATTTGTACACCACTTGAGGCAGATGAGATAAATCTTTCTTGAAGTATCTAGTGTCTCACTATAAAACTTCACCAAACTTGTAAAGCAGATATGTGCAACAGAAGAACTAAGTTCAGATTCTATGTACCCTCATACCTTCCAGCTGCCAGTACTGAGCCAGTGCAATTGCCAGACAAGGATGGAGGAAGATGAGATCTGAGTCTTCTATTTGACCTGGATGAAAAGAGTCAGTGAATTCTTCAAGCTCTCACAGAAACCTTCAGCAAAGCCAGCCCCCTAATTCCATGTTTCTTGCACTCCATTTCTCACTGCTAACCAACTGATGTAGCAGCCGACACTCTTGCTAAGGCTGTGAGGCATGTACCATGTGAGTCACAATCCTGGCCCTACAATTTTGCTGATTGAAAAATATTTTACTGTATGCTGTGGCTTTCCTGTGGTCTACATGTTTCGGCTTTCTTTGCATGAACATCAGGGCAAAGTGGAGACTGCTGCTGACTCACAAACTGTCCTGGCACAGGCATGAAATAAGACAATGGTAAGGCCCCAGACAACAGCTTGGCACTGCAAACACACCCTTAGACAACCAGTCTAGTCAGCCCTGGAAATTTTGACATGTGGCTCTTTGACCCAGAGTGGATTCCCAGTTCTATTCCCCTTGAATCAAATGTAAAGCTTACAAAATGTCTATTGGTTAAGGAAGCTACAGTCATACAGGCTAAATAGTATCTATAAGTGGAAGTACTCATAAACTGGCACAGGTCTCTTAGGTATCCACTATCACGGACTGTGTGGCTATCTGTAGCTATCATCAATGAATGGAAAAAATAAGATATGCAACACTCCCTCAAGGACCAGCTCATTTGCTTTCTCATTTTTTTGCTCAACATTATGTATGAGCACTTATTGTGAATTTGAAGGGTACAATTCCCTGAATGTACCAAACAAAGCAGCAGCCTCTCATTTTGAATTTCCCTGGAGCTGGGGAGAAAAGGGGTTTGTCAGAACTAATAACAGGTGAATCCCAAAATGGGCTGTGAAGAGAAATTGTCTAATCCTAGTCATTTCCCTTTATAGCCAGCTCCACTTTTGCTGGGAGATTCTGCCTGGAAATATCTTACTCAATAATATGTTTTGTCTATATGGACCTATTTCAATACAGTTCCACTCTTGGAGACCAATCTGAAGAAATGCAGCTCCACATGTCAACTATTAGATAGTCAAGTATGGAAATGTTAATTTTGGCTCTGATGCATTCTCTCTTTTTACTTTAATTTGAGGAAATCCCAAAATCAATCAGTTACAAAGCACTTACCCACAGTGGAGGCTGGAGGTTTTTAACACAAAGTGCTCTAGTAACAAACAATAAATCACAATAATAAAGAACTAAGAACAATAGGGACCAAGGAAGTATGCAGCAAGCTTCATCTCACAGCAGATCACTTCTCATCATTGTGCAAGATGCATTAGCATCTTTAATATAATGTTAGGAAACAGAGTTTATTTCTTTTAGGGAGCAGATATAATTAATCAGAGAAAACATATGTCTTCCCACATGATTTAGCATCTGGGTCTCTGCAGCGTAACACACCATTGGAGGTAACAATTAATGTCTTAGTTCCACCCTGCTAAGAGCTATTACTTATTATGCTGTATTCCCACAGGGCCTTGTCTTTCTTAAAAAGTATATACATCCACTCCTGTTAAAGAAGTACTTAAGCAGAGTCCTTAGGTTTTAGACAAAAACTCTCTTTGGGCCAGGAAAAATAGCTCCTTAATTGACTAGCTGGGATTGCCTGGCTGTTTCAGTAGTTAGGTCTCAGACCACATATTTGGCTGGACCTTTCCAAAATTGTATTTATAGACTCATAGAATCACAGAACTGTTTATGTTGGAAAAGACCCTTTAGATCATGAGTCCAACTGAGCACTTTCAAGTCCACCAATTAACCATGTCCTTGAGTGCCACATCTACACATCTTTTGAATATCTCCAGGAATAGTCACTCAGCCACTTCCCTGTGGAGCCTGTTCCAGTGCCTGACAACACTTCTGGGGAAGAAAGTTTTCCTAATATCCAACTTCTCATGGTGCAACATGAGGCCGTTTCTTTTTTTTCAATTGCTTGTTACATGGAAAAGAGATCGACCCCACCTCACTCCATCCTCCTGTCAGGCAGTTGAAGAGAGCAATAAGGTCCCCCCTGAGCCTTCTCTTCTCCACACTAAACCCACCAGGTCCCTCAGCCCTTCCTCATCACACTTGTGCTCCAGGCCCTGCACCAGCTCCGGTGCCCTTCTCTGGTCCCACTCCAGCACCTCAATGTCTCTCTTGGAGTGAGGGGCCTAGAACTAAACCCAGGATTTGAGGTGCAGCCTCACCAGTGCTGAGTACACTGGGACAGTCACAGCCCTGGCCCTGCTGGCTACACAAACACCTCCGTGCCCCCACGCCCCCTCCCCAGCCACTCTTCCCTAATGTAGTGTTGCCCAAGGGTTAGTGTGACCCAAGTGCAGGACCCAGCACTTTGCCTTGTTGAACGTCATACAATTGTCCTCAGCCCATCAATCCAGTCTGTCCAGATCCCTCTGTAAACCCTTCCCATCTTCAGGCAGATTAACTCTCCTATCCAGCTTGGAGTCATCTGCAAACTTACTGAGGGTGCCCTTGATTCTCTTGTCCCAATCATTGATAAAGATATCAAACAGAACTGGGCTCAACACTGATCTCTGGGGAACACCACTTGTGATTGGCTGCCAACTGGATTTCACTCTGCTCATCACCACTCTTTGGGGCTGGCCATCCAGCCAGGTTTTTAGCCAGTGAACAGTACCATGCAAACAGGACCATGACTGTCCAATCCATGAGCATCAGTTTCTCCAGGAGAATGCTGTGAAAAAGTGTCAAAGGCTTTACTAAATTCCAGGCAGACAATGTCCACAGCCTTTCTTTCATTCACTAAGTAGGTCTTCTTGTCATGGAAGGAGATAAGAATAGTCAAACGGGACCTGCCTTTCATAAACCCATGCTGACTGGACCTGCTCACCTGGTTGTCCTGTACATGCCACGTGATGGCACTTGAGATAATCTGTTCCATAACTGTAACTGAGGTCATACTTACAGGCTTTAAAACAAGTCATATAAGGCAAAACTTCCACATTCGATCATTTTGCCTTCAGGCTAATGCCATAATTCTATGTAAACCCCACTAGCTCTGAGAATGGATTCTTTTATTCACGTATCAATTTTATTTATTATTTATCTATTTCATTTGAACAAAAAAAATATTGTATATTCAGTAATATGCTTAACACGTTGTTTGCATGAAGCATGAATAAAGATACTTCCTTATAAAATGTAAAGTGATGCTTGCATTATGAAAACTGAAATAGTTTTCATATATTTACTGAACTTTAGATGAGTTGAATTTGGTTATAATCTATTCTATAGTTTACTAAAGATATGCATTAGATTTTTGCACATTATAAGTACATTAACTAGATGAGGTGGTTCAACTAAAATGGTCAAATCCAGCTCCAACTTGAAGGTTAGATTTGTAGTTTAAATAGAGCGTGAGGATCACAGAGAGTCGAAGTAATTCCTTAACATCATGAAAGACACCTGCATCTACTCTGTCTTAATTACCCTTTCATGAAAACTGAGACCATTCCTTTACATCACTGCAGACTGTAGAGGATGAATGTACTCATGGTGGCAAGGTCATTAAGCAGTCAAAAAATGGGAAAAAAATCATTATTATGAAGGGATAAATATGTGAAAGAGATAAAGATAAGCCAGGTGAATATTTGCTTTTAAAATTAATTCATCTTTGTAAGCAGTCACATGGAATGTTAAAAGCTGCTTTTAAAACTATTGTATTTTCATACACTAAAAGAAGAGAAGTTGTAGGTTATAAAACTAATAAGCACTATTTAAGTTTATTAAGGAAGACAAGTCTTTAGCTGTTCTTACCTCACTGTCTGTTGAGCATAGTAGAAACAAGACAAAGGACACATACCAGAATTCTTTTACAGGGAAAAACACTTTTCTCTCTGCTTTATCTATGACATCTATTTTTCACCTACACTTTTCTTTATAAGACTATTAACTGCATAATTTATTTTTGTTAACTGTGCCTGTTTGTGAGATACTTCATTTAACATCAAACATTAAAGTTTTGTACTTGTGGACATTGTACTGTAAAACATTGCTTCAAAATACCCGAGAATGTATCTTGATTTCTCCCATTAAAACATACTTGTGTCTTCATAGCCTTATAAATAAATAATCAAGGAAACACAGGAATTTCCTACAAGATTTCCTGGATTTGTGAGTCCATTTACAGGAATCATGTAGTCTTTCCTCAACAAAAGCTAATAGCTGTATGTTTACCTCACTCTTATGTCCAAGGTTAATGCATTATCCCATCTGTTATAAAAACTCCAGTGAATAGTCAGATTCTTTTTCACCTTAGTATTTGTTGTAAAAAGCCTTGATGTAAGCAAATAGTCTTTTAATATATTTCCCATTGCTTGGATGGTTTCTGGGTTTTATATAATTGCTGATAATATCCAGACAAGACATCTCAGATAGCAAATTTTAAGCTTGGAAGGAAAAACACAAGCCTGAATTTATATTCAGTTAACCTACTCTGCCTGTTAGGATTCAAGGCATGTTGCATGTTAGCATCATCTCCAGATACCTTTAACAGAGGATATGAACTGAAGACAAAATTGGAGAACACTAAAGCAGATCACTTTGTGGTGTAGCTTGGTTATCATTTCGGGGGTTTTCCCCCCATTTTGATCTGTCTTGTTTTATCTGTAAGGGCTTTACTATGTACAGCAGGAAAGAGTCATGTTGTTTCTTTCCTTCTGAAAACCACTCTGGTTTATCCTCTTTCACTGAGATTTGCTTTATGATCTCTTTCTGATCTCTTTGTCAAAGAAGAGACTTCAAAGAATGATGGTGTGAAACATACATTATGTGTTTCACGAACATGATCTGATCCATAAACATTTCCCTGCCAAGCACACTGGTTTTGCTACTTACCAAACACCAGGATGCTGAACACTTGACATTTTTAGGTACTGGTAATTATTTCTCCCTTTATATGCCAAGTCTGGGTGTCTCAAATGTGATAATTGGAAATACAAAGACAGTGAGTAGCTGTGCACGTTTTAATTTTCTTACTTTTTTCTCCATCTCCCACAACTGGGTCTGCAGAAACAAAGTATTGCAAAGAGATCACTGCAGAATGCAGTTGTTATACTTCAGGAGCTATAGATGTTAAAATAAACGAACACTTCCATTCTCTGATTTGGAGTGTCTGCAAAATACAGGACAAAACATCCTTCTTTCTTTACATACCCCCTCTTCCTCTTCTCCCTGCTCCCCACCTACCACTCCCCCAGAGAAAGCAGAAGGGCATAAAGCTGTCAGCTCTCAAGTGACCTGAGAACCTGGGGTGGGAGGAAAATTTCTAAATGGGGAAGGTGAAATCACTGAATTTCTTCATAAGATGAAACAACATACAATTAAGTCACTGAAGCTCATATGGATACAAACACTAAGGTCTTCTGTAAAGTGCAACCTGGTCCCACATAAAAGAACCAAAAATGGGTTCTTCAGTTCTATTTTGGAAGTGCGCAATTCAGCCATTTCCATATGAGCTGAGGGTTTAGGTTCTCATCGTGGTTAACTGGCAATAGACACTATAGCCTGTAAAGTCAATGAAAATAAAGATGAGACTCATCCCAGCAAACATGATAACCTTTAAAGATGAGATAAATTTCACTCACTGTCTTTGTGGATTCCCTCTCCATGTGTGTCAGGGAGCCTGAGCTGACATGCAGTGTAGGTGACCGCAGTGAGACAAACCTACACTGCAGACACCTACATTTAAACACAATATTGACAATTTACCAGCTTTGAGACAGTCAAACGTTTAAACACCTGCTATGATGGGTACAGATTTTATCTGCCTGGGGCCTAATGAGTTGCTCTGGTCTCTCTTATGGCTTTGTATTCATCTGCATCACTACTGCCACTCTTTCAAAATGACCCTAAAACAAGGAAATGCACAGAGATGTGAAGATTTATTGGGATGCATGCAGGGTTTGAAAGCAAGAAACTTGGGTTTGGTTCTCAATGTCAAATTCACATGTCTTCCCATGGTCACTTTTTCATCCATGCTTCCTTTCTGTATTTACACAGGACAGTCCTTAGGGCTAAAGTTGCCTTTTAGACAGCGTACCTGCAGCCTGTAGTACAACAGGGCATTGATCTCAGTGGAGACTGCCAGCATCTATCCTAACAGCAAAAAGCTGTAGAGGGGAGCAGGGCAGCTTTTGTGTGTCTGATATCAGGAATATAAAAATAGAAGGAAACAAGCAGAGAGAAAGGTGGTGGAAACAACAGACAGGATTAGCATTAATCTAATATACTCCAGTAGTCTAAAATTTGGTATTTTAACCTAAACAAGTTCTTCAGTAGACAACTGAAACAGACTGGAGACTCAAGAAGGCAAATCTTCTCACTTAATATAGATAACTAAAACAGGGTAGGGATTGCACATACTTCACTAACAATTTACCTAAAATTCAACCTGTCATTTTTGCCCCCTCCAGTGCCCTTTCAAATGGAAGAGTTAAAATATGTGTGGGTTTAGACTGTTCTACAGGAGAGCTGTGAACCTCAGAAGTTTGAGTGGAAATTAAGAAAGCTTTTGAAATCAGGAATTTTCTAATGTGATATGCTAGTATGTTAGCCACAGAATCATAGAATCACAGAATGGTTTGGGTTGGAAAGGACCTTAAGATCATCCAGTTCCAAACCCGCTGCCATTAGAAAGGACACCTCACACTACACCATGTCACCCAAAACTCTGTCCAACCTGGCCTTGAACACTGCCAGGGATGGAACATTCACAAACCAGTTTATAATCCGTGTTTTCTTCTTTAATAAAAATATGGTATTTCCCTACTGTTCATTATAAAAAAAGCTTTTAAAATTTTCATTATGAAAAACCTAAAAACGTTACCACTGATTTTCCCCCTCTCTACCTTTATACTGCCTGTAAATCAGATGCAGTAATAACCTCTGAGAAGATAGGAAGAGCATATTTATCTCCCTGGGAAAGTTATGAGGATGACAGCTCAGTACTTCAGCAACATCAGAGCTGTTACATTTCCATTCATTAACTTCCTCTTTTTCTATATAAAACCCCATAATTGGGACTTCCCTTAGTGGAAACATTTAGTGCATCTTTAATGGGCAACTCAGGATCACAGCACTCTAAGCCTGAATCTAAGAGTTATTGAGAGCTTCCTGAGAGCTGCCAAATGTTACATGTTCCCATAGACTCAGCATCTTGCAGTATTAGATTCTTGTAATATTTTTAGTGTTAATAATGTCAGATCCTTTGTAGTACTTTCATAATCTATTTACAAAAAAGTCACATGCAGACTTACTCCAAAATTCTATGACTACTCGTTTTTTTCAAGTATGTTTTTCTCCAAGTCTAAAGTTTTAATAATAATGTCATTTTTCCCCCTTCCTCCAGATGAGATTTCTGGTGAAAATGAATGAGAGAAATAAACAATAATTCCAATTGCTTCTGGTGAAGTTAAGAGTAAAAGCTGTAATCTGAAGCAGAGAAAGAAAGGTTTCACCATAGAATCATAGAATCACAGAATGGTTTGCACTGGAAAGGACCTTAAGATCATCTAGTTCCAACCCCCTGCCATGAGCAGGGACACCTCACACTAAACCATGTCACCCAAGACTCTGTCGATCCTGGCCTTGAACACTGCCAGGGATGGAGCATTTACCACTTCTCTGGGCACCCTGTGCCAGCGCCTCAGCACCCTCACAGTAAAGAACTTCTTCCTTAGATCTAACCTGAACTTCCCCTGTTTCAGTTTGAACTCATCACCCCTTGTCCTATCACTCCAGTCCCTAATGAAAAGTCCCTCACCAGCATCCTACATCCCCAGGTACCCGTTGCTCTGATAAATCACCACATACAACATACCAGCGTATGGGTATTAAAGAAAGGACTATCACTATGGACAGCTCAAGTTCCTTTTACCTGAACTGAGGAAGATGTCTTAATTAAGGCATGTGTATATCTTTAACAATTTAAATACCATAGAAAAGAATGGAGACAAAAGGAAGCCTGTTGCAGTGCTTGGGGGAAGTACAAGTGCACTATTTTCCTTCTATATTTAGTTCTTTTATTCTCTTAGCTGCTTGCCTACAAGTATCCCTACTCCTTTATTACTACCTTCAGGCCCAGAGGCAGGTAGGAGAGGGCAGCAGGTACACCTGGAGACACACAGTTTGACTTGAAAGATGATGCTTTTCTTTTAACTCCCCCTCTGTCACCCTATGGAACATTGGGCAAATGTGGTTGTCTTCATGAAAGTCTGGACCATGATTTCTATAGGTTTTTGATGCACTATTCAGCACGTCCCAGAGGCTGACACGCTGAACTGGGTGTTTGCTCTTGTACCTGGAGTACTTGAAAATTACTGTGGAAAGGGGATGAGAAACAGCAGGTCACATATTCCTCAGGATGTTCAAAGGATCAAGGGTCCACTCCTGCAAAGAAAGACAAGTAAAGCAAGAAGCAAAGATTCATGTTAGAATTGTATGTCAGTTGGGACCTTCCTGTGGTCAGATCATTATTGCAGTCTGATGAGAAAGGGGCTGATAAGAAAGCCGGAGAAGGACTTTTTACAAGGGTCTGTAGGGACAGGACAAGGGGGAATGGCTTTAACCTGCCAGAAGGGAGATTGAGATTAGGTATTAGGAAGAAGTTATTTTCTGTGAGGGTGGTGAGGTGCTGGCGCAGGTCGCCAAGGGAAGCTGTGTTTGCCCCATCCCTGGCAGTGTTCAAGGCCAGGTTGGACACAGGGGCTTGGAGCAACCTGCTCTAGTGGAAGATGCCCCTGCTCATGGGAGGGAATTGGAACTGGATGATCTTTAAGGTCCCTTCCAACCCAAACCAGTCTGTGTTTCTATACTTCTGTATTAATTCAACTCCAACTATTCTGATCCTTAGCTGACTATCCCATTTAATAAAACACAGTCCTCTAGCTATAGGCCAGTGCAGACCTAGGAATATCATCCTGAGAATAAATGTAAGCTGGAAATACGGAAAGAAGTTTTAAACTCTGGAGGAATAAATTTCTAGGACAGCCTCTGATCAGTGGCAGACAAAAATCTCACTGCCGTGACACAGAAAGTGAAGAGTTGTCAACAGGGTCCTATGAGGCAGTTGTCTGCAATAATTGGGTCTGGATTTGATGACACTAGCAATTTCTCCAGCCTTATGCTCCTAATTGATGTCGAGTCCCATGAAGGGCATGTGATGAAGACGACCGGTGGTGTTTTACGTGAGAGATTAATCGTTATTTGTTCAGGCTGGATTCCACATTTTGACATGGCTGGGGAGAAAAAAAATCTCAGTATTGATGAAATTTGATGATGATTATTAATAGTCTATGATATTAATATGATTAATACGAAGTCTACATACACTGAGAAGTAATGCTACTTTTGAAATCGTGTGCTTCAAAGACTATATGTCTTCTGTTGCATTAGTGCAGTAAATTTAAGTTTGTTTGTTTTTCAAGATCAATCCATCTTTAGACACATAGTAGAGAAGCCTCATACGGGAGTCTAATGATCCTATGCTCCCTTTCTAGATTTTTGAAAGAGGAAGGTGCAACAAAAGGATGAATCTGTTCACTCTAAAATTGGGATTATTGTCTGGAGATAGCCTCTGTTTTTATCACAACTCAAGAGAAAATACAGACTGAAACACAGTTATCCCAATTTCCCTAAAAGAATCATATCCAAAAGATTACTTTTATTTTCTCTTTTAATTTAGTAAGAGTTGTATCAATTAATAGTTTTAATATCATTACTGTTAGATTTTATGTTCTAACTTTCTGAGTCAGGTTCTTTGCTCTAATAAGCATTGCAGTCACTTTATGGGTTCAGAGTTCTTACAACCCAGAAAGGCACAACTCTTGGAAATCATTTTACCATTGTGCAAAGTGATTAAAAACAGTAGTTCTAATTATTGGTTTGGAAACTGCTTAAACCATGACACAAGGCTATTTTGTTACTAGAAGTCAGAAAACAACCACCAAAACTGATTTTGGTTAGTTATTGCCTTTTATCATTGTCCAAGAGAAAACTGACCCAAAAAAAAGAAATCTAAGTAACGTGATGTTTTCAGGAGTAATGTATGAGAACCTGTGCTTCTTGCTTCTATAACAGGACCCACAGTACTGGCTGATAAATCTTTATGGCACTAAAATCTTAAACACATCGAAGCTTTGGTGCGATATGTCACATTTTTATTCAAACTCCTCTTTACCTTGCCAATGCCTCATGTCAGTCTCAATACCTGAAAGTACTCTTACAGATTGTCACCTTCTTACCACACTTACCTTTTCTTCTAGTGCATTCTGATTTTGCTTAAATTACTGTTGGAAAAAATATTTTGTGCTGATCTCCACCTCATCCAGCTAAAACATCAGTCCTTAAAATTTTCTGTCCTATTTTACCTTTTATGTTTCAAAGCAAGATGAAAGATGAGCTTATTTCATAGAAACATAGAATCATAGAATGGTTTGCACTGGAAAGGACCTTAAGATCATCCACTTCCAACCCCCTGCCATGAGCAGGGATGCCTCACACTAGACCATGTCACCCAAGACTCTGTTTCCTCAGGTTTAATAGTAATACTAATAATAAGTTGCTTATGTTTGGTTTGAGATTTTAAAAGCCATTTTGCAGTTATTTACTTAAACCTCACATATAAGATTAGTTTTATTTCAGAGATGGGAAGATTGAAAGGGAGAAAAGTTAAATGTTTGACCAAGAGTGTCTCTGACAAAAAGAGGTTAGCGTGTTTAATTCCCAGACTGCTACTCTGGGTACAGAGATGTTAGTCTAGTAATTTCTTCACATGGTAGTATGAACAACTTGGATCACCAGGAGCTGGGCAGAACTTTTAGTCAGAAGAGATTAGAAATTTCCTGACTTGTTAATGGGTTCAAAGTGAAACAGGTGAAATTTAGGTTAGATAGAAGGAAGAAGTTCTTTGCTGTGAGAGTGGTGAATGCTCCATCCCTGACAGTGTTCAAGGCCAGGTCGGACAGAGCCTTGGTTGACATGGTCTAGCGCAAGGCATGCCTGCCCATGGCAGGGGGTTGGAACTTAATGATCTTAAGGTCCTTTCCAACCCCAACCAGTCTGTGATTCTGTGATTAAGAAAGATAAAAATATGTAGAATGCAGGATGTCAGGTTTCTGACCTCATCTATGTTGATTTGTTTTTAAAGCTGAGCTATATGAATCTGGTGAAAGATATTCTGTGAAGCTTTGCATTTGGATTTTCATCTCCATTAGATGTGACTTTTTGCTTCTTAAACTGGCTATTTTTGCCATGAAAGGCATGCATTATATTCCATTCTCCATAGCAAGTTCAGAGCTGTTGACACTTATTTTTTCATAACAATAAAGTAAAAGACAATTAAAAAGACAATGGTTTGGGAAAGTAAAGACAATAGTTTGGGAAAAATAGGAACATTTACCAATACATAAAAAAGAAAAATAATGAACACATTATAGTGGCTCTTGTAGTAACTTTATTTAAACACAGCGTGTCATTCCACACTGTGAAGTAATAAATGTTCACAAAAGAAAGTAACATAAAACATGTAAAAATGTTTAAGCCATATATGAATGAGGTCATTTTAGTAACCACTTATATGCTTTAAAAGAAACAAAACTCTTTACAAAAGTAGATTATTTAATACGAGGATCAGGACACCAAATTTTCCTTTCATAGGTGTCTGATCTATGGCCATTCTAAACTAAGCAGTTATTTTCCACTTTGGAGTTGGTTTGTTGGATTCTTTTCTGCAACTCAGGGATTTTCCTTGGGCTGTGGAGGGAATTCTGCCAACTGTCCAGATAGCTGAGCTAATCATGAGTCTACTATATTAAAGGCAGGCAGCCCAAAGGTTGCAGCTCCAGATCTACAGCCCAGATACGACAGTTTTCACCTGTGACTTTAGCACGTGAATTCTCCTGGCTCTTTGTTGGTGTACTGAGATGTCTTTCAATATCTCAGAGCTGAGGAATATAATATCCATTTGACATTTCCAAGATAATTTCAGCAGGGTAAACTGCAAATGCCTGTGTTTGGCCATACCAAATTCAGTGGTGCTGTATTTGCAAAGACTGCAGAAAAAGCTTCCTTTGCATGAGAAAAATAAATAAATAAATTAAAAAGCCCTAATGTCTTATTTATGTCTCTTGTCCAGAACAATCTTAGTGGTTCAATTCTACCTTGCTCTCGGTCAGACACCTGGCTTGGATAACTTCCTGATCTGTAAAACTACAGCTTTCTTTTGGATCTGCCTGAGAAGTTTTTCATCCAAACACAGACCCACTGCAAGCCCTCCTAGGTCTGCCAGGGTGACAAATGCATGAAAAACCCCTCCTGAATCCTAAGAAACACTTTATCCTGTTCTGATTCATTCAGTCAACATAACAGCATTAAAACTCCCTCTGCTCTCCACTGCTGGCTGCAGTGAGCTAAAGGGTTAGGTAACTTAGCAAAATGAATATGTAGTTGTTTCACAAGGTTGCAATGGAAACTTCAAAGTAATGTGATCAGATGTGTTCTAATATACCCTAAAACCACTTCTGCCATAACCATGATGAGTGAAAACATTGCAATTTGAGGCCAAATTGTGTGACTAATCCCGCATTTATTGACATGAACAAGGACAAATGAGGTGCTACTTTCTCTCACAGATACACAATCAATTTTAGAAGGGCTGCAGCACCTTTATCATCAGGTTTTAAGCTCTAAATTACATCAGAGTTTAGACTTTTCACTTTGGCTATAACTAATGTTAGGCACCTTGACTCCTTTTGTAGATACGAAAAGAAAGCATTTTCATTTTAAAATGGTCTGCTACTGTATAAAAACCAAAAAGAGTCTGAGGTTTTGGAACTCTTTGGAACACTCTTTGGCATATTTGTAAATATGTGGCCATAAATAAAGTTTCAACAGATTCAGGTTGTACATTAGATAAAAATAGAGAAAGCCCTTCACTAGGAGGATAGTGAAATACTGGAAGAGATCATCCATAGAGGGGGTGGTGTCTCACCCAGGAAGGATTTTACGATTTGGTGGGGCAAAGCAATAGCTGATCTGATCTACTGCTGGACACATTGGTGTGCAGTGCAGGAGGCTGGACTGGTGGCCTTTACAGGTCCATTCCAAGCAACAAATTTATCATTTGGCTTGGGATTTGTGCAAGTAAATCAGACAGCATTCAGACACAAATGAGTGGGACAGAAAATAGACATAAAGATTCTAAGAACATACTTAGAAGGACCTAATAATTCTTAATGATGATAGAAATATGTTTTGATCAGAGATAGCTGCCCTTACAGAATGATTAAGTTATGAGAGTGGTTCCCAGATCTCCCAACCTGTTTGGTAGAGCAGTTGATCTTCTCCATTTTATTCCAGTATTGTGCCTGCTGATCTGAAGGCCCTTTTAGACATACTCAGTTTGCATGGCTGCAGGTAACAACTTAGCAGTTTTCCTCTAAATGCTGTCGAATATGCCAAAATAGAATATTATCAGTAAAGGATGCAACAGCAAAGATGTGAAAGACTGAAAACATATAGCAAATGGAGTTTTCATCTCTCCACATTTCTGTATTATTGCTATTAGTATAATTACACCATTAGAAAATGTAGTTAGGGATACTTTCTGAATTTCTTTTTCCTTCCTGAATGGTCATCATGGCAGATCAAACAAAAATCAGACCTGATGGTAAATAAGGAAGCTGCTTTGGTCAGGTTTTCATGGATCCCTCCCCAAAACATTGGATGAGTCTGGCAGCCACATGAAATATCCAAGTCTGCTAAGAGAGGCTGAAATTGCATCCTAGGATAGCAAAAATATTTGGAATAGCCTTTGGGAGCCTTTCAAGGTAGCAGATAAGAAGCTATTACCTCTTACTTTCAGAGAATACGGAGAACAGGGGGCCAGAATAGGCTTGACAAGTGATAGTCAGAATGTCAGGCTGGGGTAATGAACTTCACAGGAATGAGGCAAGATGTTATTTCTCAAGCCCATCAAAAGAGCACTTGCAAGAAAAAGTAAATTAATAATCTGGATTTAATAAATGAAATCAGGGTGAATAGGTCTAATCTCTTTTACTGGCTCCTGCTGTGGGTTAGGAGAAGCTGCAAAACCAGAGAAGGGATGTACCCCAAAACAACCAAGAGAAAGTACAAGGTTATGGGACAAAATGTATGCTGAGCTCAAAACTGTCATGTTACAGCCCAAGACAAAATCATATGTGTAGCACGTAGGCTGAGCATGGTGGAAGAAACCTACACTGATGCTGCTTGCTTTGTATCTGGTTTTAGATAGAGAAATTCAATTTCCACACTTGTCAATCTAGTGTTGTTCATCAGCTTTGAACCACAAACACATAAATGCAGTGTAATCATTTTCTGAACAACTTTGCTACATGTACACCTGTCAGAAGGAGCTTTGATATCTCTGATTTTTAAGCACAGTTTGCATTTTTTTAATGCAGTAAGTAAATACAACAGAACTGACTGCAGAAACTGTAATTAAGAGAAAAGCTTCAATAAGACTTGATAAAAAGAATGAATAAACAAGATGCATGGAAATCTCTGTCATGTGTATGTAATAGCTAGGTTCTTCCAAAAATAGAACAGAAGATAACAGCGTAGTTCTCAACTGCTAGCACATATATTACACTTCTGAGATGAGATGTCCTTCTTAGATGGTTTGTCTGAGTACATAACATATCCTCAAAAGGGATACGGGTTTCTTTCAACTGTCCCCAGCCTGTCCTATATGTATGAAAGAAGGTGGAAAAAAAGGTACAATAAAAATTATGCCTACCTTTAACTTGCAGCAAAAGAGGTATCAGGTTTTAGAGAGTGAAGCACTGGTGTACTTAACCCAGGGAGTGTGTTGAATTTACAATACTGAACTCAGTTGCAGCCACAGTTGTCAGAAAAGACTCGTGGAAACCTCTTCTCACCTTGGGGTGGCTGGCTGAACTTCATGCCTTTTGAGCCCTGGTTTCTACACTCCTGTGCTTATATTTAGTGGGCTAAAGCTTCTAATTGTTGAAACAAAAAGAGGAGTTGTTACACCATGGCTACTTTTTCTTCTTTTGGTTACAATTCCAATTAAATGCCAATCACAATTAAGCAAATTTATTCAAATGGGTATTATTGTTAATGAGAACTGAATACTTTCTACTCACAATACATCCACAGCTGTCCTTAAAATCCCACTCTGATATAAAGCCTCAGTTAGCAATTCCAGAAATGTCAAACTTTATACTGAGGAGTTTCTCTGAACTCTTTCCATCTGGCCAAAATGCCAGACTTCTTGATAGATATACTCCCAACCTGTGACAGAGAGAGACTGTTTTAGGAACATCTTCTTTCCTAACCAAAATCTTCATAGATAACCTGATAGGAATAATATTATTGATCTACATATGTGCTAAAAGGTACTAAACCCATTCACATGGACATGAGGCAGATGTTGCTCACGGTGACTTCAAGTTCAGTCATACAAGTCCCTGTGATCCTCTAGACCTTAAGGACTGGAGACTGTTTCAGCCTAAATGATTAATATTTGTTTGTTTTCTCAACAGAAAATGAATCATACACCAGGATACATGGAGAAATCCCTTATAAAGTTTGCACACTGCAATTTCAAGGTCTTTCTGAAAGTTGATCCTGGATTATATACATGCTTGAAACTTGTGTAGCACTGGGCTGGTGTGTCCCTGATGGTGCTTGTGCTTTGAAAGTAATAAGAGGTATTTATTTCAAGCAGTTTGTGGCAGAGTAATGAGAGGCTAGAGAGCACAAAATTCAATTATGTGAAGTGTGTTATGTATGTGTGTTTTCATGATTCGTATTGATTCATATGCATGACAGATTAGTTATAAATTTAGTAATATATTGGCTTGTAAATGAAATATATTGGATTACAGGAGCATATTAGGTGGTGTATTGAATTCTAAGGGCCACTATGACGTTTTATTTGTGGGTGTAAAGAATCTGTGTTATTGTGTGTATGTGTCTGGTATAATTATTTTACAGCATTGATAGCTGGGTCATTTATGGAAATATATTTGCTCCACAATATGTCAGGTCACTGAGTGCCCTTGCTATCACTGAAGTGAAAGGATGTCTCTTAGAGAGCAAAGAGTCTCCTCCCAAGCCCATGGTCACATCCAGCACAGGCTTGCCAACTTCACAAGGAAGACATCTGGTGTTACATAGGTTGACACATCAAGTTCCCTCCAGGTCTACATATGGATCATGTTCTTTTCAGAGACCATGAAAGCCACCACCACCACCACAAACAAAAAACTAAAATTGACCAACCAACAAAACAAAAAAAGCCCTAAACACCCCCAAACTTCCAAGTGTAGTCACTGAATGTAGTACAAAGGGACATTCATCTGAAGAGAAAATGCAAAGCAACAAATTCTACTAAGGAGTGAGTAGAAAGAGGGGAATTTTGAAGATGCAAATGTGGAAAAAATATCTTACTTTCTTTCTACAGAAACCACTCACGTGGTCTGCAGAGAGATTAAGACAATTTGTGTCTTTGCACTTACTTTTTTGACTTGTAAGAGTGCAGCGGCAAATTCTAAAAAGTTTATTTCTTCTAGAGTGGGGAGTGGAAAGAAGATTTATTTCACCTACTTTATACTACTTCTTATAGTTGAAAAAGTATTTCAATAATCTTTATAGAGCTCAATTATACCATAGCCAATTGATATGAGTGATTTCAGTACTTTTTAATATGCTGTTTAAAATCTCCAGTGTAAAATATTCTTAATGCATGGCATAAAATATATAGCAATCTCTTTTAATGTAACTAAGTCCTGGCTTTATTTTGTAGCTAAAATGCAGAAAGTATAAAGATTGAGTTTGCATTAGTCTATAGAGATCTTTACCTCACTTCAGCTGAAGTTCTTTCAGTATTTCCACTTCTGATTTGTCAATGAAGTCTTGCACTGATCTTATTTACTTATATTTAAGGGAATAATTATTTCTTATGTTCATGGGTTTTGGCTATTTTTGGCTGTGTGAAATTCTGTGCTTTGTAACTATAGTAGAGGTTAGGTATGTTCATAAAGTACTCTCTTTTAGCTTTAGTTTCTGAGGATGAGGTGTTCAGTTAACTGACAACACACCTATGCTAATGTGCAAGTGGTAATTATGAATCTGTTTTCCTACGGGACATAATTGACTGGAGATTTGCTACCTCTAAAATATTCTGTGGGATTCAAGTCTTGCCATTAGTATTTATCTACCTAATATCCTTGGGCATCTCATCTTTTAGATAAGCTCCTGTGGAGGAACAGAAGCGAAGGCAACACTTGCACAAGAAGATATTTCTTTGTATTAACCAGATGTGGTTTCCAAATGTGAGTTTCCAAATATGTGGTGATGAACACTTTATAATATTTGTTTTCATTATAACAGTTGGGAAACAGTAATAGTATAAGGTGATGGAGTATAATTGTTCCTGTGAAGGAAATACTGATCTAGTCTCAAGAGATGAAGCTTCAAAAAATGATGGGCAAGTCTCCAAAAAATTATAACGTAATTACAAGGTAAGGTGTAAAGATGTTAATGTAAAATAGTATGTCCATACTGAGCTGAATAGTGCCTTTTAGAAGTGTTAGTTTTCAAAATCAGTTCAAAACAAGGCTGCTTGAAGACTTACGATTAGCCATGACATGACTGTCCCCCTTCTGGTCCTCTTGAAGTCCCATTACCCTAGTCCTCTGTGTACTACAATCTGAGGTTCTGCCTGCTCTTTGCATTGGTTTCCTCTGCTGTGTAGATCTCCACCAGACACTGCATACCAAGTCTCTAATGATAAAAAATCTCTGACTTCTGTTGTGATTCATGCCTCCTGTCTTCAGTACCACCACTTCTTTGAACTTTCATCTGCATGTGTTATGAACCTGCAGTTACACACCCTATGAGAAAGACAAACTGTCAACACAACATTCTTGTGACTGTACCACAAGCAGATGACAGCCCCTGAGGTTGCAGGCATTTTTCCTGAGTCATTTGTACAAAGGGATGTAATAGTCATAATCAAATAGCAGCCTGTAGCAGTGGTGTGTAAATTGCCTAGCAGGGTTAATTATGCTTAATAGTCAAATGCTTTCTGAAAGATGATTTCTTCATACTAACAATATTTTCACAGACAAGCAGGAGGAAGATGGACAGCCTGATGTTCTGCAGCAAATTAAAAGCCAAATAGTCCTTAGGGTGGGAATATTCACCTACATAAACATGGTGAAATGGAATGTTCTTAGTACTATTGCTTTGCCTGAGACTAATAGCCAATGTACTGCACGTTTGATATGAGTAATAAGATATGCCCAAAGAGTTACCTGCCAGCCTGCCAGGACCAGGTATGAAAATAATAGGAAAAGCCACAAAGCAGGAGGATGAAGATAATACTGGTAACATAAGTATCTCTTTTTCAATGAATGTGAAATGTGTACTCAACATCCTTGTTGAATTTCTAACTAGTGGGTTTTTTTTCTGAACAGGGAATTAGTGTCACCAATCTTCTATTTGCACTTGCCTTGCCCTGCTGATCTGCCTGCTTTGCATCTGGTCAATGTGCACCGTAGCATGAGCTCTTCCAGATGACAATACTTCTCTTTTCATTTGTGTTTTTCAGAGTTCATTAAAGCAGTGTTTGACATTTTTCCAGTATAAAAGTACCTGTCTCATCATAGAGTCCTATCTGTAGAGCCACATGGTAAGCGACAGGATGCTGAATGCTTTTGAGAGTGGGGGTGAACAATTTGATTATACTGCTAAATACATACTTGAAAATTTTATTAGATTCTTCTCCCGGAACTTAAATAACAACAGCATTTATAAAAAGGCTGAAAAAATTAAAAATTTATCATTTTTCTAATGTACTCCCAAAGACAAACTTGTGGTTTTCTGTTGTTTTGGCTGTATTTTTATAAGTTCTGAGTTCCTGCTTACCTGCAGTATTCAATTCCCCCCATTCTCTGTGAAAACATGGACTAGTGGGAACTAGACTTCACACCTTAAATACAAATGTAGATGTAAGATATTAGTAAATTTTGACACGTTGTGGTCATTGACTGTTAGTGTGAAAGGGTTGCTGTATACTTGTAATATTACTTCTAAATATTTCAGAGTAGGAACTGAGAAGTATCATAAGTTAAAAACAGCATAATAGCTTTTGACTCACACACTACAAAACATAAGCCAGTATCAGTGTGTTTTCCTCAAGTGATTTCCTAACAGTGTTTGTGAAGGGGAGAGATAATTCTAGGAGTAAAAAGCTGATTTACCTCTCCATCACCATTTACCAAAGTGAGGTGAATTGCACGTTTTAGTTGGAGAGTTACTTTGGCACTGGGTGGAGAGGCAACTTTTCAATTTAGCTCAAACCTTGAAGCAGGGACATTCATTGATCTCTCCAACAATTCTTCTATCTGGTGGTAATGACAAAGGTCGTTACTATGGAGGTAGGCACCCTGCTGGAATGATGTTCTGTGAAAACACAGCTGAGGAGTCATGTGTTGCAAATGGCTGTAATCTCAACCTGCGTCTTTCTGGACCCATTTTCTGGGGACCTGCTCTCCATGAGCTCTCATTGGACTACATTTTCTTTATCTGAGTGATAGAAGAAAACTGCAGTGACTGAAGTAATCTCAACACCTTTGTCCAGTTTCCTAGCCCTATCCCTTTCCTTTTACTTCTTAATCCTGGCAAATATACTGCCCCACAGCCCAAATATTAAATAAGAATCAAAAAATAAAGGTGATATGCTTTTTAAAGTAATGATGTCAAGAACAGCAGAGATTTCTGTTGTCTAATTGAGCTGAGAAGTAGATATCTCTTTAGACTGCCCTTATAGACAATGGGGAGAACTGGACTTCTCTAGGAAGTGATGCATTTATCTCTTACCATTAACAAGACAAGAAGACAAAGTAAGTAACACAAACCAGCCACCTGAGCTTTATGCTGTTGAATTTAGCTAAGAATCTCACCACCAATCGTGCACTCATTCACTAACATCCTGAAAGACCAAATACCAAATAAATAAGGCTAAAATCAATCATCTGACAAGTTTTCTATTATTTTCTGCTCCACCAAAGGTTAACCTGTTAAAAACCAAAACCAAAAACCAAGACCAAAAAAACCCCAAGAATCAAAACCACCCCACAAACATGAAGGTGGTTGGACTTTTTAAACAGTTTAACTACATTTCAGGTCAAATGTTTTCTGGAGAATTTTTCTTTCTACATGAACTGGTTAAGTGCAAAGCAAGCATTCATAATGACAGCTAAAATGGCTTTGCTTTCTGAATTTTCCCTGTAGAATTCTCCTTCTCTAAGAATGCAAGTGAACTTTCTTCTCACTTCTCTGTGATTTTAAGTCTCATGTTTGGGGTCCTTCTTGAGACAAAGAGTGGATCCAGTTTTTCGAAGGGAGAAATTTGACTCTGGGCAACAAAAGCAAATCAGAGATCATCTTTGAAAAGAACCAAAGATACTGGATATCTTTGGAAAGATATCCAAAGATAAGACATCCAAAGACATCCTGAGAAATGTACTGTCATTGGAACTTCTGGAGGCTCAGGGTCATCATGCAGAACCACATCTTCTTTAACTCAGTAGAGGAATATTCATGAATATGGGCCTTCTATATTCTTTGTGAAGAACACCAAGACTAAAAGCAAGGCTGTGTCAGAAAGTAATGTCAAATGTGAGCAGAGCCTTGGTGACATGATCCTTGTAAAAGAAGAATGAAAACTTATCAATTTTCACTTAATGAATTCACTCAGAGTCAGTGTTACTCATTTCACTTATCTTTCCAAGCTAAATTAGTGTCCATCTGATTCTTTCACTGCTCATGGTGAGATGTTCCGTTCCAAGTTAATATCAGCTTGCATTATATGTTGTCTCTTGTAAAGCATATTCTTAGCAATTTTTGACCATAATTGAGCTGAACTAAATAATGAAATGTTAACTTAGTTTGTTTACTATGACTCAAGAATTTACATAAGATAACCCATTTAGGGGGTAAGGTGCCTGTGCTAATTGTTTTTCTGAACAATACATCTTTTAATCACCTTCTCCATTATCCATGTAGATCAACTCTATTGTCTTTGAAAGTTATTGACATTACTCTTCATTCTTCTATCATCTCATACGAATGTCAGCGTAAATACAAGAAGTAGTTAAATCAGCAAAGGGGATAAATTCTGCATGCTGTAAAAACAAACGTGAAAAATCCAGGGGGACTTAGTCAATACTACTATGTGCTTAATCATATCGTAAGACACAAAAATAAGGATATTATCCAGCTTTATTTGAATTTTTTTCCCCATTGTGGACAATGGTTGCCCATAAGTACCAAACTATGGTAACTAATAAACTGAGCAAGTTGCTTATACCTATACCTTGGCTTATTGTAGGTAATGGTTCATAAATATTAATAATGTGACAACAATCAATCCACTGGACCTCATTAGCAGATAAAGAAGCCAAACTATTTGTCTTCAAATCAATTCAACTTTTTTTTTGCATCACGAGCTATAACAGTGTTGTTCAAAGAAATGAGCAGAAAAACCTTTCAATATTTTCTTTGGTAGGCTCTGTTTAAATGGATTTGTAGACAGTAATTAAGGCTTAAACTACTTTGTCCGTTACCTGCTTATCATCTCACTCGGATACTGCACAGAAAGAATATACAGTTTAATCAATCTGCCTACTTTTTTCAGGCATAATTTCTCATTAGACTGTGAGCTATGAGTCTAGGAATATTGTGTTAGTGTTTGGTACAAAAGGACTCAAAGTGCAGACAAGACTCTTTGGACTATATCATAACACATGTTGGTAAGAACATTGATTAAAATAACAGCTAAAAATATCTGCATCCCATTCTGCTAAGAGTGACTTAAAGTAGATGAGAATATTCCCAGGTTTTACTTGATATAATCTGTTAATCATGTGCAAAGCCCTGTTATCTTAGTTTTGCTACCTTTGTGGGAGGTAGAATCACTCAGAACTTCTGAGAGACAAAATGCTACCTTTAGATGGCTGAAACTGAAATTCAAGCTCACAGAAAGATTCTTAGCTTTTACTGTTTTGGCCTAAATGTATTTTTCAACATCTGAAAATAAGTAAGGAAGCCAGCTAAATATCTAGTAAATGAAGAAACACAGGTCCTAGTCAATGGCAGAGAATCCTGAGGGAATTAGGTCTAGTAAGGTCCATACAAATATTTGCCAGAATTAAAATATTAACAGTATAATGGCTTTATACAAATATTTTGAGTTCCTAGTGTCATCTGCATGAGGCTGTAAAGTAAGTTCATGTGTCACTGATGAAGGACTTCTTGCGTTTTAACTGGTAGAAAAGTAAATCACTAGGTAATAATGGGCTATTAGACCATCAACTGATTACTAGAACTGAACAGTGGAGCTGGACAAAACATTTTTTCATCAGCTTCACACCTAAACTTACCTAATCTTATTAGAATCATAGAATCATATTGATTCTCTTTCTGACAGCAAAGAAATTGTACAAGGATAAATGTTTTTACAAAAAGCAGTGGACATCTGTCTGTTAGATTTTCTTTTAAAGGCAATCTATGGGTGGGCAACATTATAGTTCAAAGAACTGCGTATTGTCCTTTCGCTCCTACAGAGACTGCAGAGAATGCCAGGTCTTTAGAACTACCCAGCTCTTATGAATTGTTTCAATAATATTTTGTTGATCCAGCTGACCCAGGATACTGCAGAGGCAGAGTTGTGCTGCTGCTGAAAGCTCCTTCTTTTGCTGCAGTGATTAATTTTTTCAGCATTGTCACGTATGGCCTGAGATAGAAATTAACCTTTAAGAAGGTTCGGTTTTTGCTCTTCTTCCTTTGATGACACAACAAAATTTGTCATTATAGGAAAACTGATTCACCTAACCCAGGAAAAAACAGTCATACTTTTTTAGAGTTAGAGTTAATTGGGCTGTAAACAGGACTTTTCTCATGCCTCATTCTCATTACATGTGATTTCAATCAATTAAAATAATTACGTTCTGCATGATACTTAACTTGCTCTTTCGTTTAGAGACATGGCTGAAAATGAACCTACTGATTGTTGTCATTTTCTTTGAAACATCTCTATACCTTTTATTTTAATATAAAAAAATCTTGTCCTGCAAGGAGTGAGTAGTGCAATGTCTTCTGAATCTGCTATAGCACAAATCACTGCAAATCAACGGTTTCATGTGCATTTCTTTGGCTGACACTAGTCTAAGTACCTTCCAAATCTGATCACATGTGCCTGTGTCTGATTTATCAAGTTTGTGCATTCAGGTCGTAGAGTGTATCATAAACTAATCCAGAATAAAACAATATATGAAAACTATACTTATTCTTCAGTTTAAATATTACTTTAATCCAGTTCAGCAAAAGGCTGCCTGTAGAACTGTTCCAGCAGAATGCTTGCAGTTGTTGGAACAACCAGCTGAAAACTTGTGGAACAGGGGTGAGGAACTGAAAGGGAATTGCTTAAGTTAGCCTCAGCAACAGAACCACTGAATGTGCAAGCATGAAAATAGTTTCATTTTACTTTGAATATGAACTTCTTTATATGGAAGATATATGCAAATCAACCAGATGTACTGAGAGGGGAAAACACAGAAGCTCTGATTTAGCAAAGTACTTAAGCACACTCTTAAAGTTAATCATGTGCTTAAGTCTATTCACTGAAACACTTGACACGTGTATGCTTTTGCTGAGTTAATGTAATAAAGCAGAGACCATAATGACAGTCCTAGGATAAACAGACGGGCTGAGTTGTTAAAAGCAAAGCATGTGTGAGCTCCTGTTTCCTATACCCCATCCTAAAATAGGTCTCTAACACAGATGAATCTCATGCTGCAGGCACTTCTCCCTTTCCATTGTGTAGTGAGGAAACTCAGCGGTTAGTTCAGACTAGACAGAGAATATTCACATGGCCCAGATTTGATGGCATGACTTGTGCATCACAGACTGAGAATTGTCTTGCTTTCAAGCAGTAACCTACCCTCCTGGTCCTGGAGTCTGGAAGTTTTCTGGGAGAAGCATGCAAAAAGTGATGCCTGATAATAAACTATGACTTAACACCCCTAAGCAGATGTCCAGTGTTATGGAGTGATCCTCCCAGTACTGGGTCCTTAGTAAAAAGTAATAAGCAACTGCCTACTGCTTACTACCAGCTAACCAAAAACATGTACAGAAGGTTATTTTCAAGGCTGCAGCTATTGTTCCTAGGATGAACCTAGACCTCTGAACTCAAGGAAGCAGTGTTGATTCAGAGAGATATGAGCATTACCAAAGTTAAACATGAAGAACATGACACCTATTTCTCATTAATGACCATATAGTTTAACAGAGTTCACAGGCTTCAAGTACTAATGTTGGGTGAGGTACAGGTGAAGACATCTAAATTTAGGCTGTTGTTTATTGGTGTCTACATGTGCATGCGGTATCAAAGCTCCTGTAATGCTCAAGAGAGCTGGTCCAGGTATTCACAGTAGCCTAGAAAGCGAAACAGTTCATCCTAAAACAGGTAGTGACTGGCTGCTCCAGCTAAATTCTTTCTAGTCTTTTTTAGTATATATCTTTGATGATTATCATGGAGAAACTGCTCACATATGGGTTCTTACACTTCAGCATTTAAATCTTGAACTGAATACTACCTTAAGGGAAGTAAATTGCTCAAGGTACTCCTGTAGAATTGTACACTGAAAGCTCATTTGATATATACCATATGATGCCAGATGGTATAGAATATCCATTCGGTCAGTTGGGGTCAGCTGTCCCAGCTGTGTTCCCTCCCAGCTCCTTGTGCACCCCCAGCCTCCTCCCTGGCAATGTGAGAAGCTGAAAAGACCTTGACTTAGTGTTAGCACTGCTCAGTGAAACATCAGTTATCAACATCATTCTCATCCTAAATCCTTAACAGCATTACACCAGCTACTAGGAAGAAATTTAACTAACCCAGACAAAACCAGGGCAATACTGGGCAAGGTGAATCCTTATTCTGACCAACTCTGGCTTTTCTTACAACCTCATGTTCTGTTGTTCTGATAGAAAAACATTTCTGAGTAAGTCAATGACCATTGATAGGACTAGAATCTTCTGTATTTCATGTTTTCATCAGAATTTCAATTGTTTTCTCACTACTCACAGCAACACATCACTTTCCCCCCGTTATTTGTTGCTTCATGGGAGCAATGCTCCCATTGCTTCATGGGAGTTTACTCACTTGGCATTTTTTCGATTTTTACCTGTTTTTCATGGCTTTTATCACCTGAAGCATATTGTAGACTTGAAAACTCATGCAAAGACATTAATAGAGATTCTGGGATGTGAGCCAACTATCATTTCTAGCTCAGATGCCACTTAATGTGCTTTCAATTTACTAATTTGGTTGTTTTTCTTTCTTTTTTTTTCTTCTTTTCAACTACAGCACTGTCTTTTCCAGGACTTAATATCCCACCTGCTGTGTAATGAAAGCATTGTACCCACTCATACCTCATTACGCAATACAATTCCTATACCTATTAAATCCTCACATTCATTTTACTAGAGTGAATAAAGACACGTGCTTATCATCAAATACTGTCAGAACAAAAGGAATATATTTACTTCTACAGTTCAAAGACAAGCCAATAGGAGGGTTCAACATACTCATCAGAAGACCACTGGATAAAAACGGGCCAAGTGAACACGAAAGCATGTTAATATTTCCTTTTTGGAGTGCAGGTAAGTAAGGAAGGGCAACTTTCGGAGAACAGTTCATGGGCTGAATTGGATCAAGAGGCTTTACTACTCCTGTTTAACCTTACATTCATAGAATCATAAAATCATAGGATGGTTTAGGTTGAAAGGACCTTAGGATGATCTAGTTCCAACCCCCTGCCATGGGCAGGGACACCTCACACTAGACCATGTCACTCAATGCTCTGTTCAACCTGGCCTTGAACACTGCCAGGGATGGAGCATTTTCACTTCTTTGGGCACCCTGTTCCAGCACTGCAGAAGCACTTTATAATATCATAAGTACAAGCTACATGGAATGATTGTAGGCATTCAGTTGCCAAATTAATGTTAGTTATAAATGGACGTGAAAATGACAAAAATGGGTTTTGCGTTTTTAAATAGTACCTGTATCTCCATGAGGTGTTGCCTGGCAAAAGTTCTGTTGTAACTGGTATAAATTTGAACTATGGAGCAAATGTGGGGGGGTTTGATTTGTCACTTGTGCTGAAGTTACTCAATATCCCCAAAATACTTTATGTCATTACAATTCCATTCAGTTTCAACTGGACTTGGTAAACTTCAGGACAACATTAAATCAGATCCCTTTTATTCTGTATAAAATAGACTTTTATGAATCTATTTATACTCTTTTTCTCACAAGAACAAAAGGAACCTTCAACTTACAAAACACCAAAAAAAGTTTACTCTTGCAAATTCCAAACCCTATAAATTTTACACTGTTCTGACTCTATTGACTTAAGGGCAGTTAGTACTGACTTAACGAGTGATGAGAAACAGGCTTTTTTTAACATGGCTGCTTTATAAGGCAATCTTATAGGACTGATGTCTTCACTGGCCACAAGATGTGTCTGCTGAATAATAATGTTGGACACTGAGATACTTTGCTTGGTACAGGCATAAATGGATGCAACTACATTGACTTTCCTAACCTATATTTTACAGACCAAACTTTACTGTGCTTACAGAATTGTAATTATCCATTAATGCCTTGCGCATGCAGTAGCTGCGAGCTAGTATCTGAAATCTGGATGGGTCTTGTAACTGCTTAGGATGGAGGAAAAAGCTTTAATGAGAAATCGGTATGACTGTAAAATATACTAAACTAGGATTTTCAGGAGTTAGAATCTACAGTGTACATCCATGAAAATCACCCTGGGTTCTTGTCATAGATAATTGAGAGCTCATTTGTGTAGTCGATGACTTGAGGATATGATTCATCTCCTTAAATAGGCACCTACATTTGGTTCAATATGGATTCTGCTGACCAGCTCTTACCTGACTATAGTAAGAGCCTGAAGAACAAACTATGGTGCAGAATCTCCACTGTAGATATCTGTAGTTAGGTGAGGTGAATTCATTGTTCTTATAAGTCTTCTTTTTGAGGATACAAACCTGACACTAGCAACATGTGCGTGTTTACCTCAGATTTGGGGATGAGGGTGACTAAAGAGCCCTAAGAAAAATAATTAACTTTTTTTACAGAATATTAGTGCCGTTCAACATGTGAACTATGGCATTTCAGCTTTTACTTCTTTTGTATTTGGCCCATCCAGAGCATACTGCTTCTGTTTGAAGACTTCCGTGTCTTTCTTCACCTTAAACTCTGCTGTAGCCTATATGGACCTAAGATGGCAGAATTGGTCTATACAGTTATGCTCAGTCAGTTGTGCTTTTGACATGTCTTTAGCATGATTTCTTGAGCAACCATGCCTCCTTTTCTCACGCTCCATTAGAATGTAGGACCTGCTTGGCCATTTGCATGCTCTATGTTCGAATACTTTTACCCTCAGTCTATTAGAACCTCACCTTCAGCAATAATATCTCTCTGAAAACGAAGCTTATCATACTGTGGACTAGTGTGTGAAAGTGATCCTGGTGAAAATCCACTTACAAATGTTCCTTTTTAAAATATCTAAGTCTCCCAATAAATGGAATACAAGCAACAGCTTTATATACCTTCAATATGTCAAAGATGTTGGATCATGATCACTCAATAAACTTTCCACACTTCATGGTACTTTTTTTAGATGAGAATCAATATCTCTTCATCAATGCTGGTTTGATACTGCAGAAGAACACGGAAGATAGTGGGGTTTATGGATGACTAGAAGTTAAGCGGTATTAAAGAACAATATCCTACAGAGTCTATTTGACATTTAATGTCAGATTTTTCTTACAGTTACTCTAAAGTAAGTAATGGAAAGAGAAAGGATTTTTAGATCAACAGCTGAATGTTTTGTTTGGGATGGCAAACCAATGGGTAATTATTGGTAATTATATTGGTAAAATGATTGGGTAAAACATGGAAGAATTGCCATGTAAATTATAAGATAAAGGTCCATGGCATTGTGGGAAAGCAAATTTCTTTATTCCAAGATGTAGATAGCTTTGTGTAGAACTGTTGAGTAAGAGAGCAAAAACTGATGATGTCCCAAAACATGGCTTAGTCTAATATTGACTGCACAGGAAAGAAGATATCAGGCACAGAACTTTGATAGTACTTACTCTGCCAGCATGAAAACAAGCAAGAATGGTTTGGGACATACTTCTCCTATTTTCTGGCTTGAAAATTCACATCAGTTTTTTGAAGTCCTATCAGTACATAGACATGAAATGCTAAGAAAGATTCCTTATTTATTTTGACTCCAGATTATCATCAAATACCTCAGTGGTTCTGCTATCTGTGTGCTAGAGGAGGACAGTTTTCTTTTATCCCTTTCCTTCTCTAACTTGCTTGCATATTATTTCTTGTATTAATTCATTCATGCAGCTCCTAGCACAGCTTGTTGTCTGGGGACTCTAAATTGTTAGTATTGCAGTAGCACCAATAACCTCAATTTACTTGAATGACCGATGAATCAAACTCTAGTTGCAATTACACCTGTGTGTATATGCCATGAAAGAGGACTTTATTTCCTTGTAGATGAAAGGGCCCTCTATGTGTGAAATATTATTATGACTTCAAACCACAATCCTTAATTTAGATATCTGAAGTTATTACAACAACGAGACACATTCGTCATCTGCTGTGGATATTACTTTAAAAATTTATGCTTTGCTGGTTTAAATATGCAGTCAAAACACTAAAGGCTTTTTTGTTCAAACATTAAGATTGGAGTATTATACTGAAATTCCTAAGTAATAATTAATTTTATGATTCCAGCAGTTAAGCTTCATGGGCCAAGTGCTGAGGGAGGCAGAGGAGATGTAGAATTTGGATGTTCATTAATATTTTGTGGGTTTCAGTCCTTTTTGCTAGTACATTCAGGCACATGTCAGACACAGTTTCAATGGGACCTGATCTGCTTCCAAGTGATTTGGATTGCCACATTAGGAGGTCGGTGCCAAATCTACTGGATCTTTAAAGGGGCAGGTTTGATTCCCTCTTGTTTTGTGTAGTTATTACTAATTTGTGAGAGATGAACTTTTAAATCATAGCACACCTAAGAGAAATGTGATAAATGCCACTTGGGTGAAGAAATATTAGCCTTCACCAACAAATCCACCCTTCTTGGGTGGAGCCCTGGCATTTGTAGATAAAGCTGCTGAGCTCAGCAGTCATATCAGGAGTAATTTTAATATATAGGCAGGTATTCAAGACATTGGATTAAGATACTTGGTAGTTGGACCTGATAGTGAAGGAGCCTACTTCATCTCTCAGGAAAGATCTGCTAGGTAAACCCCTCTATCTCCACGTCTGCTCCTGCAGTTGTGTGTATAGCTTCTCCTGATCCATTTGTACTCCACATCATATTGATGAATAAATTGTAGCTCATTCCAGTTGCTTGTGTCCTGGACCTCACTGTAAGGACGAGAGTCAATAAAAACTGGAAAAGCAGATATTAAATGACTGTAGTTCTAGAGTGGCTGTTGTAGACCAGCATTAACTGTCACTGCATTGAAACAGATAAACACAGCACTAGAACAGGTTGCCCAAAGAAGTGGTAAATGCTCCAACCCTGGAGGTGTTCAAGGCCAGGTTGGACAGAGCCTTGGGTGACATGGTCTAGTGTGAGGTGTCCCTGTCCATGGCAGGGGGCTTAGAAAGAGATGATTTTAAGGTCCTTTCCAACCCTAACTATTCTATGATTCTATGATTCTATATGCAGCCATGTAGGCAGACAGAAGGGGTTACAGAGCTGGCAGATACACAGGAAGTATGCAATGATAGACAAAGTGTACGCACTTTCTGTTAAAAATTCATTGCCTTTTTCCAAAAAGAGTTCACACATCCTCAGACAACCCAGAGATGAGCACAATGAGAGACTACTGAGGAGAAAATAAAAAGAACAAGTATGAATGGCAGTGCACAGCTTTTGCAGTCAGCTTACACTACGGTTGACCTGGGAAGTGAGCAGTCAGACGTTCTGTAGCTCATTTCCAAAACAACAGAGGAAGCAATGTATATCTTCAGTACTATACATAACAGCACAGAGAGCAAGTCTAGTAGAAACTTCAAGTGTTGACTAGCCCTACTTTCTGCCACAAAGCAGAATAAGCCCTGCTGCATCTTTGTGTAACCAAATATCTGCCAAACCACTTCCCTAGGAACATCTAGCCATGAAATCAATTCTTAATCTCTCTGAAATCTTCTTCCATTGCACCTTCACCTTCCCCCCAAGACTTTATTTTTTCCTTAGAGCTTGCCAAAACTGAACTAACCGGAGATTCAGTTACTGAAGTACAAGCATTTATCACCATTTGAGATACCCTGAGGTGTCGAAGATATCCACATGGACTGACAGATATGACACAGAAGACTCACAAGGGGTGGAGGACAGGCAAAATACCATAGGAAATCTCAATTGGCATGAGGGGTGCCAAATGTCTTACAAGTGTCACTGAGCTGTAATTCTAAAGTCTAACCTAAACCTCCCTTGCCAGTGTTTGATCTGCCTTGTCCTGTCCATGGCTGATATGGCTGCAACTGTTGGCCTTTGTGAAGACTGGAAGCACTACTCCAGGTGAGCGATGCCCATGGCTTCCATTGCAGTCATTGGAGATCTATCTCAGATGGCTGAGGGAGCCTAAACAGCATTCAGCTGATCCCACTTTAGACTGACATGAAATGCTCTTCATGTTCCCTCAACTGTGCCTTGCTGTGCTTTGAATAGACCAGAAACAATCAATAAGTGACCATCAAGACATCTGTACATAACATCTAAGACAGTGATCTATTGATAATTACACTACAAGCATGGTACTTGAACCAGTTATGCACCTGCATCACAGAAGTTCTGTTTCGATCATATTCCCCAAAAAACTACCATAAGAAATAGTGTCCTGACAAATCTATTTTGGCTGCAACTCATCCTTTTGTTATCTTCTAAATGCCAAGTTACAGATAGCATGATTGATGATTTAGTCCTGTATTGTTCCAGGAACTGATGTTAAACTGATTGGTCTAAAGTTCCTTGGGATATCTCTCCTCTCTGACTTTTAAAGAAAAATATTCAGATTTCCTTCTACCAGGTATCTAGGAAATCATTTGTATTTCATAAGTTCTCAAAAATATCCACTAAGAAATCTGTAGTTACTTCAGCTTTCAGCCTAAGTACCCTGTCATGAAATTCATGAGACCCAAAAGATTTTAAAGCTATGTTTTCTAACTATGATAACTTCAACTTCTGTGGGGTTTTTTTTCATGCTTGCTCTCAAATTTAATTACATTAATATATATTCTTTTCTGATATACACCTTGCATTATATTACCCATTCTGAGTTGTCCTGCTTCTACCCTCCATGGTTGCAGTCTACAGATATTTGCGAACAGTTCCTAAGTGCAACCCTAAAAAGCTACGTTCATTCTAGTCATATTTTCTGGGTAACTGGAAAACCAGAAAGGCAATGTGGGTCTGGATCTTTTCCTGTATAAGCAATCTTTAGGCTCTACAGCATTCTACTACTGCCCAGGTCAGCAATGTGAAAATAAAAGCTGAAGCACTGAAGCAATCTTCCACTTGAGTGCTGAGACATCATAGATCACAGATCATAGAATGGTTTGGGTTGGGAGTCACCTTAAAGCTCATCCAGTTCCAACCCCCCCCCATGGACAGGGACACCTTCCACTAGCCCAGGTTGCTCAAAACCCTATCAGACCTGAATTGGAACACTTTCCGAGATGGGGCAGCCACAGTTTCTTTGTGCAACCTGTGCCAGCATTTCACCACCCTCACAGTAAATTATTTCTTTCTAATATCTAATCTAAACTCCCCTCAAGTTTAAATGCATTAGCCCTTGTGCTATCTCGACACACCCTTGCAAAAAGTCCCTCTCCAGCTTTCCTGTAGGCCCCTTTATGTACTAGAAGACTGCTAGAAGGTCTCCCCAAGCCTCCTCCAGGCTGAACAACTGTCTCAGTCTTTCTTCATAGTGGAGGCTCTAGGATCCAACTTCTTATCCAGGCTAAAAAACCCCAAACATCCTAACAATCCTATGCACCAGGGAAGTATAAGTTCCTTATCTATAAAACAGAGGCAAGGCACAAAATAGATCAAGTGAATTGGTCAAAGTCACACACAAGAAACATATTGCCAGTGGTTCAGGGATGGACTTGGTCTCAAGTACTCCTGAGAGAATCTGTTTAATGTATCAGTTCCTCAACTGCCACTTCCACTATTTCTACAGGTTCAAATTGCTATAGCTGGGATGCAGTGAACGAAGAAATAATGATATAATCTTGTAATGTCCATCATACATTTGGGGGCAAGCTGCATTTCAGCTGGAAGAACCTCTCCAGCTAAACCTCAGCCTTCAAACTTGCTCAGAAGTGTGCTAATGACCAGGCTGAAACGTGTTTACAAAAGATTCAATGATACTGTGGAAAATATATCTGCAATCTTCCACTGCCATGGGTACAGGGTATGTAATTAGTTGCTAAAAATAACTGCAATCTTGCAAGTGGAAGCCAGGCATGTAAAATGTACAAGTATCCAGCCTTGTCTGACAAAGCATCATTAATAAGATGCATAATCCCTGCCTCAGGAATGTAGACAGAGCACATGTGAGTTGTATTGTGAACAGTGGGTTATTAATCAAGAGGATTTGGCAGAGAAAGTAAGTATAGGAATATAGATTTGTGCACACAGGGACATTCCTATATTAATAAAACTTTAATTTTTAATTGAATTCTCTCTGCCAGTTCAATTTCTTCTTTTCCTCTCCCCTCACTTCATTCCCGCTTTTTCAGAAAAATTCCATCTTATTTCAAAGCACCTAAAATGATGATGACCAATGGAAAAAGTATTTTTCCTTCCAGGATTTAAGGTTTTTTGGAGGTAAGCTAGGAATAATCTGTCAAACCAAAGTGCAATTGAGGAGCTGTGTGCATTTGATAGGAGCACACACAGAGACTGTCTTGTGGTAGTCTCAAGGAAGATCTTTAGACAAAAGAACTAGGGGACAATGAACAGAATAAAGCAATTATGATGCCAAAGTATGAATTTTCAAAGATCTTTCTGGGAATTTGTTATTGAGTTTCCATTAAAGTTAAATACTGTCCTGATACAATCCCTGTCTGAGGATCACTTAGCTTAAGGAGAAAGAATCAGTGGGTTATACAGAAAGCCAGAGAAGGGCAATATTTTCCCATAAAACAGAGGGAAAAGAGCCATTTGAAGAAACAAGTATGTATGAAGTACAGGGATGTATGGGAATAACTTCTCAGGTGAGAAAAATTTGGTGTTACATTTGAGGCAGTTATATGCATGAAGTGAAACTATAAAGAAAGCAAAAAAAGCATTTCACCATTTATAAAAACAAGGATATATTACAATATCAATTGTAATTGATGATTACTGTTACAATAGTAATATCATCAGCTCGCATAAATCAGCATACACCCATTCAAGTTAAACTGATAACATCTTTTGCCTTCCCTTAACAAAACAGTTTTCACATTCACTCTGATCACCCTTTTCAGGAGGCAATGACACTGGCTTACCATGGAGTGCAGTATTCTGAGAAACCCACAACATTTGCAAGTTTTGTGGGTGGTGGCATGGTTTATAACCAGTTTGTGATGAAGAAAAATCTCTATTTCCTTCATCAATTGGCTTCTTAGTAGAACACAACAAAAAATCTCTGACTACATAGAATCACAGAATGGTTTAGGTTGGAAAGGACTTAAGATCATCCAGTTCTAACCCCCTGCCATGGGCTGGAGTGTGAGGGACGCCTCACACTAGACCATGTTGCCCAAGGCTCTGTCCAGCCTTGAACACTGCCAGGGTTGGAGCATTCACCACTTCTCTGGGCAACCTGTTCCAGTGCCTCAGCACCCTCACAGTAAAGAACTTCTTCCTTATACCTAACCTGAACTTCCCCTATTTCAGTTTAAACCCATCACCCCTTGTCTTATCACTACAGTCCGTGATGAAGAGTCTCTCTCCAGCATCCTTGTAGGCCCTCTTCAGATCCAAAATACAAGAGCAGCATAAAATCCATAGGAATGTAAACATATATATAAGCTTACAGAATGTGTTTGTTACTGTTTAGAGTGACAAGCTATAGCAAGAATTATGTGCTTTAGGTGCTTCCCTTAACAATTCTGCAGATCTTGAAATAATTGGCACAGTTGTGCCATTTTACCTGGTTTTCAGATCTAGTGACTTCTTAGGTGCCTTGGAGCACTGAATACCATTTCAAAAGCCCTCTCCATCTTTGTGCAACTATTGTAAGCCCATCAAAATGGATCAATGCTTTGGACGAAGCCTTGGCCCAACTGAAATCAGTTGGAACTTTTCCATTGACTTCAGCAGGGTCAAAATTTCATCCTCAGCATTTATCTTCCCTTCTCTTTGAGGAAAACTATTTTTAAAGCCTCCCTGCCATGCTTTGTGCCTATTTATAAAGCAAAGATGTCAAAGTGCACCTTTTCACTTCTTTCAGACATGCAGCCATTGAGTTATTCTGCCTGGCAAAGGTTTTCTCAGCCAGGACACTCAAGGCAGTGGTTTCATTAGTAAGGGTGAACCAGCAATCAAGAGGTCAGCACCCAGTGGGTTTTGAAAACCCTCAATCCTCCAAAGCAGAACATATCCCAGTAGGATAGGAGGGAGTACTGCTTTCGACTCCCCTGTATGTTTTATAGCTCTTTTGTACAGAATGACTTTATTTTAAGAGGTTGGGGAATGAGAGTAGATATCAGCAGGTCTCCAGCTGGTTTATCCAAGGTCTCAGGCCCGTTCTGATGATCATTGGTTATAAAAGAAGATGTTGGTGGGCATCGTTAGAATTGCCCCCCACATATCAATAGCCAATTAGGAAGCATAACTCAGTTTGAACCACTGCATACAGGGAAAGAGAAAATGTCTTTATATGAATTAATCAGTTAAAGAGAATTATTTCTCCCTCTTAAGAAATCATAAATGGTTTTATCAAGTACCATTATCGGCTGTAGCGGAAATAAAATCTGACATTTGTCTCTAGAGCCTTTTATATTAAAGAATTATTTTTACAATTACATTCTCCAAACATTTAGTTCACTAATGACAGAAAAGGAGGCATAAGGGCAGCAGTGAGCAAAGAAATGAGACTCTGTCTCATGCATGAGAAAATTAAAGGGATTCTTAGGAAAATTCAGGAACTAGGACAGGGTATATCCCAATCTTCAAGACTCAATGTAGACCAGTGAAGTAAAAGCTCACTTTTCTGTAGTTAATGAGAGTGTCTGGTGACATTTGTAAAGAAGAGAAGAAAATTCTGACGATGGTTGGACTTACAAGTCATAGGAATTTAAAAGGGCTTCAATGTAGACAAGATATCCTAATTAGGCAACTTTTAGATGTCTTTCTACACTTTCATGTGAACTATGAGAAACTGGCCATAGTTCAAAAAAGGGTCCTGTACCAAAGGAGTGAGCACTCTGGTGGTTCTGAAGGTTTTCATTCATGTCTCTTTGAGCAAAATAGAGGTTAACATCTGTTTTATTTCTATTCAAAAGACAAAGTTAATTTTAATATTCAGCCTCCTTATTCCAGCTGCAACAATCTGGCCTATGTTTGGAATAAGTACGGGAGTTAAAAACCAGTGCAACCTCTACCAGGTTGTAAAGAAAGGCATCAGCAACAAGCATTGTAGTACATCACACTTCCTTAAGGCCTGCAGGACAGAAAACAGCCTTCCTAGTAATGATCTGGGAAGAACTGTGGATTTCTGTTATAGCTTGACCCACAGTCTCTGTAGCACTGGTTGAACTTTTTTGGTGGGCATATGGAGAAAGAGTAGCCTTCACAGACTGAGGACCCAGCAACAGAATGGTTGCTGGCATCCATGACCTTCAATGCCATTGTTAGCATCTCTGACAATAGAGGTTGTTCAAGGAGGTTTCATTTGAATATGCACAAATTATCTGGCTCACGGATGCACTGTCAAAGTGTATTAAAACCTTGGTCAGTGTCTGCAGTTGTTTTCCTTCTCTGGCTTTTCATGAAATGCTTTTTTTTCTCTCTATATTTACTTAAAATATGGGTTGTGTTATTTCACTTTTTCTGTGCTGTAGTTAGACACAGACACTCTTATTACAAATCTAAGCTTCTGCAGGTGTCATCCTTGCAGTTACTTGGGACAAACCCAAAACATTAATATTTTAAATGCATTTGGAAACACCAGGGACTCTACCAGTGCACCTCCAGAAATAGGCACAAGGGGTCAGCAGACCTTGCAATGAAAGCTCTCATCATTGGCTAACACTTCATCTTTGCTTCTCTCTAATTAACACTAAAATAGTACTTAGAACAGATCGGTTTTACATAAAAAAGAATCCCTGATTGAGATTGGCATTTATAATTAATAGCTAGATAGCTCAAGTGCTAGCTCTTTACTTTTAAGTGCTCCATTATTATAATTTCTCCAGAAATCCATTGTAATAACACTGATCACAAAGAGACCATTCATCATTGAGTTAAAGAGATGTTGTCAATGATGGCGAGGCAAAAATTTGTCCTCCATAAGAACATAGGGGCAAGGGCATGCTTTAGCACTTACACATGTGGAGTGACAGGAGAGCTGTTCATTGTGATGACAGCACTCAGGTATACAGTTGACGTAAAGGAGATGCTCAAACTTCCCCTCTTACAGATGCTTATCCTGCTTTAACAATTTCACACTTGAGCCACCTCAATGTCTGAGTTTCTCATTTGTTCCTACACTTTTTAGTTTAAAAAAAAAAGCAGGCACTTTTTATGAAGAAAAGGCCAGAAACACTGGGCTTGTCTTTGATCTCCAAATCATTTCACAACGATGGGGAAATTAGGCAGTCCCCCACCCTGCTAATGACCATCCACCCCATTCTGCAGATTGCTTACAGCTGCTGAGAGTTGACCTTGGTCTCCTCAAACTGGGAGATGGTGCATCTGGATCCTTTACTTCTACCCTTTCTTTGGCACTGTAGTGACCCAACCTCAGACTACTGATGGAGGAAGTGAGCAATTGTCCCTGAAATGTGTGATCTACCCTATTCAAGACAAATAGATATGGCAGCTTTCAGCACTGAAAGGTGTGTCTCTATAGTATTTTGCAACCCAAACAGGCTTGTTCTGTCTGTTTTCTACACTGTTAATGTGAGCCATCTTTCAATATATGTTGCTGTTTACAGGATAACGAGATAGAGCTAATAAATCCTTCTGGGGAAAAGTGTTACTGATATGTTCACCAGCAGAAGGCATTTAGGTTTTTGTCTTATACCCATGACTCACTGGAGTAAGGAAAATGTAAAATATATGAACTATTAAATGTATAAAGCAGTTGGACATTGGCTAAGACACTCTAAAAAACCATATAATCCTTGATTAGGAGCTATAGACAATACAATTAAGGGTTAATTAAAGAGCAAAACAGCTTCACATTGGTAAAATAAAATTACCTGTTTAAAAATCTTATTATTAAGAAAATTATCTAATAATAGTTCATGGGCAGAGGCAGGAGCAGATTTTTGAACTAAACTCAATTTTCATGCTAAGGGAAATATCTGACCAAACTTTCATACTTACATGGTAAAAGGTTTTAAATAACAATGTGCTCCAAGGTGAAAAGAGATTCCACTCTCTTTTAGTGCTGCTACAGACCTCTCAGAGATGTCTGTTACCAAAATAAAACCAACCTCATAAAACCAATGTCCAATTTACTTAGACTTCCTGAGGGAATTCCATCAGGGCTTGTGTGTATGTCACAGATTCTTTCATCGCTCTTGTCTAGGTGGTTTAGAAATTATGTGCAGTTGAGGGCTGAAATGCCCTAGGATTATTTTTCCTCCTTACAGCTCCCATTCGTAATAAAAGCAAGTAGAAAGGGGTAGAATGATTTTGGTCTGGAGTAAGATTTTTGCTTCTGGTTTCCTTAGAGCCAAAGAGAAAAGATTAACCGAAGCAATATATGTTATCCATACAATCTGCTTACAAACCAACCACGGGCTTTTATATACTCTGATAGACTGTTCCACCACAAATAATTGCCATTTGTGCCTAGTAAAATTGGACTGAATCTTTCCATGCAATATACAGAAACTTAAAATGTTTCCAAATTCCTCTGCCTAAGAAATAATCCTTAGTACAAACTGTATTTTGCATTTGTGTCTCAACTTCCACCGGAAGATCTCAAAGAATATTCCTAACTAAGATTCAAAATTCATGTGAATGAACTGTTCACCTTTAGTTTTGCAAGGGCAAACAGAGAAATGGAGTAATTTGTTTAAGTGACATTGTAAGGGCATTGACTTAGCTGAAAATAGAATCCAGATCTCCTGTTTCATAGCCCTGCTCTGGAGAGAACATACTACTGTTCGTAAGCAACCTCCCAAGAAGCCCATAAAATTCATAAGTGGCAGCTCTATATATAATGCTGACCCAACATTTGCTGTGGGTAATGTTTTACAGTATATCTGTTGCAAATCATTTCTTTTAAAGCATTCCTCTGCCTGTGCCTAATGATTTATTCAGTCTTTGTTGCCTGATGTGAATTGTCCTCCAAAAAATAACAATATGCAAATCTTTAAAAGTGCAAATTCAGAGGTTTTGCCTTTTTTATTATTATTATTATTTTATTTAAATCATAAATCTTTACACTGGGGAAATGAACATTAAGAAACCTGAAGCAAACACTTTCTGCACTAATTTATTCAGCCAATAAATGCTGTATTTTTCCTCCACTTCAGACTTTTCCATGGACCTGGAAATGACAAGGGGAAAAGATGCCAAAAATGTTTTTAAAGGAGTGCTTGGAAAGGGGAAGGTGGAAAGGAAAATGGCTTCCATCTGGTTACAGTGTTTTAAGGATATTTACTAATATTTGAAGGTTAATATACCTGCCTACTGCCCTTGATGAGACACACGATTTCCATGTGGAACCACACTGATGTTTCCAAGAAAACTTCTTCTTGGATGACGGAAAACCAATAGACCTAAATAGAGCTAATTAGACAATATATCCCTGTCCTAAGGCAGAGGTCCTGAAAGAATAAGCAGAAATATATGACAAAGGCCAGAAGTGAACTCCAACTCACTCACAGGTATAATTGATTTAATTAACTTACTGTTCATCATCCAAAGGCCAAGAGTTAAGTTTGAAACTAGGCACTGTAGCAGGGATGTCAAAGGGAATAGGGTGATTTATCACTCCTAAAATACCTGTCTTAGAGAAGTAGCATGGTGTAAAGATCTTTCGAGATGCTTATTGCTTTTGATTGCATCGGATGTAATCCAGGCAATGACTTTGTACTACAGCAGATGTATAGCTTTAAAACAGCTAATGTTCATATCAAAGATGGTGAATGATCATCAGGTAGCACTTATGATGCACTTCCATAGAGTAAACCTATCAATCCTGCTTGGACTGATAATGGTCAAAGTCAGCTTCTCAGGAGTTCTCACTAGATCTACTGGCTCAGTCTTCAGACAGCGACCAGGATGTACATGATATTCTTAAGCCATGATTGGATTTGATGTAGAGTTTGACAGATCTAGCAGAGACGCAACAGTTTCATCCAGAAAATAGATATTTAGGGGGACTATACATACTCATCTGCTGATAGAGTGGTCAATTAGAGTGTAATTATTGTTCATTGTTACACCTTAAACATATATTCCACAATGGTAATGCTTTGATGCCTAACTTTTGAAACCAGACTGTACTTTTTCTCTGAGCTAACTTGCACACTTGTGAGGATTTTCTGGTAAATAGCCAGAAACATGGCTCACTCTCCCTTCCAAAATTACTACAATTTCTCATTTTCGATGTTCTTATCACAATAGTTAAGTGAGAGTTAGGTGTCTGGTGGCCTAAAATCTGTCAGCCTCATGCAGAACTCTATCATTTCCTTTGAGTTTTAACAACCACCCAGAGGCAAACTCTTCTGATGAAAGCCAAATGGAAGAGCTGCAAAAGGACATGTGCTGTTAACACATCTGATGGAGTTCTGCAGCTGTAGAGTTTTTGAGTCTTCCTTTTTTCCTGCAGTCCAGATTCATGGTAAGTTCAGTGTTACATAACCACGTTTTGTAACTTATCTTGGATGCTTTGGGGGAGCAAGCCCTTCCATTTGTAATGTGTTAACTGATCCATCACTAAGGTATCTAAATTCTTCACTTCTGCAAGCAACTTGTAATTGTGTGTGGTAGTAAAGCAATGATTTTTCCTTGCTCAGGCCCTCATTTTCCCAGGGCATTAGTAGTTCATCAGTCTGGAATATTTTTTGTATTGCAGTAGTGGAGATGATGTAATGGAACTAGATAATCTTAAGGTCCTTTCCAACCCTAACTATTCTATGATTCTAATCCATGATTTTGTAATTTCTTAGGTGTTCAGTAATACATTCTTGAAGTAACTTTAACTTTCTGGTTTAACTTGTCCTTAGGGCAAATGGACGTTACCTTTCCAAATTACACAATAGTTACAGTTTTCCGTTTAAATCTTACCGATTTATCTGTGACTTTTCTCTGGCTAATTGCTCTTTTTCTATAAAATGTAAGTTGTGTCATGTCATATGACTTATAAAGATAAAATGATCTTTGGTTATGAGGGATCAGACACTTCAGTAGTGGAGACCATGGCATTAGATTAAAAGGAACGGCAACAATGCTCTGCAAGGCAACTCTATGAAGCAGTTCACACTGGACTGCCTGAATGTGTCAGAGACCAAAACTGGGAAAATCTCTTTCCTTTTTCTCAGTCAACCATTAAAATGGACTTTGTGACAAGACTAGAAAATACAGAAGCATAATTCACCCTAAGCCTAAACATCTGAAGCAGACAATAACAGTGTTGGAAAAGGAAGGTTAGCTGGATTAACACTCGCAATAAAGGTTATATGCCCAACACTTTCTATTCTTTGATCTTACTGGGTTTTGATGTCTTGCTTTCTACATGTTCATGCTCTGTTGGTTTTTTACTCATTGATGGCTGTCCTTTAAATAGAATTCCTCTCGGTTGCCTGCATCTTTCAGAAAGAGTAAAAAAGGAAAAGAGGAAGAAAAGGCTGACTAGTAAGAAGCTGGCTGAGTATCTCTGGCTACTTCAGCCTTTAAATATAACTGGTTAAAGGTAATGCACAGATCCCTACTAAGTGTCAGAACTGGGTTAGTAGTGCTTCCAAGCTCCCACGTCTGTTTTAGCTGTGACCCAATTCTTTGTGGTTTAGAAACTGGCACACCAGTCCCATGTCATCTAAACCTTCGTTTAGGTCTTACAGAAACTCCCCCACACAGGTAAAGATGAGCTGACCTATGTCTTGACATGGATGATCAGGAGAAATGGCTCTCTGGACATGGCATAATATAAAATTACAGGTCACAGCATTTAGTCAGCCACTGTGATTAAGACAAACATCACTTTCAGACAATTACTCTTATCCTTGACTCTGGCAAGCCCAAAGTAATGCTGCTCTTGAAGAGGACACCAGTGCAGAAATAGCAATTTAGTTACTGCTATAGATTACTATTACATTAAGTTTAAAATGAGAAGTTGTGTGCTCCAGGCACTGTTTTGTGCTCAGGGGAAGATGAAAGATTCCTGGGACCTGCTCCCAGCTTTTCAGATTTTCTTCTCAAGTTACTATGATCTCCCCTTTTCAGTTTTGGTCAGTTTCTCTAGAGATTGAATTCTTTCAGTGTGGGGGACAACCAATGCATATTCTCTTTCACATCAAAAGGCTTTTCCAAATTATTTGCCACACTCCCTTCACACAAATCCTAACCATGATATAGGTGATCTGGGTCACCATATTATCCAGCATAGGGTCTGAAGTGTGTATTTGGTCAGATTTGCCTGCAGCTGTTAATTTTACCTCTTTCCTTTGAATAGATGGTGGCCTAGCAGTTAGTTGTCTAGTCTTGACCTTGTTAAGCAGTTCATTTGGTGTCGCTATGCCTCAGTTTGTGCATTTTTAATTTAGGAATGACAATAATAATCTGTGACCTTTTTCTCTCCTGGGATAATAAAAAAAATAACTAATTAATGTGGCTTGAAACTGCTATCTGAGAAGCAGTGGGAGGAGTGCTGGTCTTGGCTATATAGTTGGAGAGACCACAGGAAATGAGAGCTTAGTTTTTTAAGTGTGAGCAATCTATTAATATTTGAGGATTTCATGGAGCTTGGTTTTCAAATCTGTATTTTAGACACCTGTCTTCTCAAAAAAGTCTTTGATGCAGGAAAAACAATGAGAAATGTCTGCCAAATGAACCTGTATGTCATTGAACAGGAGAGGAAATGTAATGGTATGACTCAGACACGATGCTGGAATAGTCTGTCACAGCAGCCCAGGGCAAGTGTCTCTTATTCCTGCCAGCACAAAACCCAACTGATTGATCCCAAGGCCTTCCAAATTCAGCAGAAAGGTTCCCAATCTGCCTTGGACTAATTGGCTTTTCTGTCAGTCTAAATATTGTCAGTCACAAGAGAGTTTTAATAAGGGCTAGCAAATATATTGAACCTTCCCAATACACCCAAAACATCCTAGAGTCCTGCAGCAATGTTTGGTCCTACAGCAAAGTGTTGTATAAATTAGAAGTTTATCACAGGGGGAGAGCTGCAAATGGTGACTCTTTGTATTAATGTCAGAGAATGGAAGGTTTGCAGAGTGTATGCGAATTATGTTAATTGATGTAAAAACTTCAGGATTCTCCTTTCTGTAAAAATTGATCAGTGCCTGGAGGGAGCCTGAAAACTCTTTCTGAGAAGCCTGTCAGAAGACCCACTACCAGTGAGTTGGTGTGGGTTGTTGATGCCTCTAGTGCCATCTGTGTCTTTGTCCCCTGCTACGATTACATAACTATGGCCAAAGCTTGGGCAGAAGGCTGAGGAACCCACAGGCAATCTTGTGCATAGGATGCTGAACTGTAGTTCAACAACATAGAATCATAGAATAGTTTGGGTTGGAAAGGACCTTAAGATCATTTAGTTCCAACCCCCTGCCATGGGCAGGGACACCTCACACTAGACCATGTCACCCAAGGGTCTGTCCAACCTGGCCTTGAACACTGCCAGGGATGGAGCATTCACAACATCCTCAGGCAGCCTGTTCCAGCGCCTCAGCACCCTCACAGTAAAGAACTTCTTCCTTAGATCTAACCTAAACTTCCCCTGTTTAAGTTTGGACCCATTACTCCTTGTTCCATTGCTGCAGTCCCTAATGAAGACATAGTGGTCTGCCTGCCGTAAGCAAAGTGATTTAGTCACCCTATGCCTCAACCTTCTCACACCCTGGCATGTATTTTCATCCATTTTTCATTTGCCATCCTTGCTCAAGTCATTGCCATGTTGAGCCCACGACCATTTCTTGCTCCTTCTGGTATGAATGTTTCTACTACATTTCCTCTTCTCAGGGTATTTACATAGCACATGGGGGTGTTCGTTGATGAGAAGCTTAAGATGAGCAGGCAGTGTGCACTTGCAGCCCAGAAAGCCAACCGTATCCTGGTCTGCATCAAAAGAAGCATGACCAGCAGGTCAAAGGAGGTGATCCTGCCCCTCTACTCTGCTCTGGTGAGACCTCACTTGCAGTATTGTGTACAGTTCTGGAGTTCTCAACATAGAAAGCATATGGAGCTGTTGGAGCAAGTCCAGAGGAGGCCACGAGGATGATGAGAGGACTGGAGCAACTCCCGTATGAAGACAGGCAGAGAAAGTTGGGGCTGTTCAGCCTGGAAAAGAGAAGGCTGCGTGGAGACCTTATAGCAGCCTTCCAGTAGCTGAAGGGGGCCTACAAGGATGTTGAGGAGGGGCTCTTCATTAGGGACTCTAGTGGTAGGACAAGGGGTAATGGCTTCAAACTGCAACCAGGGAAGTTTAGATTAGATATAAGAAAGAAGTTTTTTACACTGAGGGTGCCGAGGCACTGGAATGGGTTGCCCAAGGAAGTTGTGAAGGCTCCAACCCTGGTGGTGTTCAAGGCCAGCTTGGACAGAGCCTTGAGTGACAGGGTTTAGTGTGAGGTGTCCCTGTCCATGGCAGGGGGGTTGGAACTAGATGACCTTGAGGTTCTTTCCAACCAAAACCATTCTATGATTCTACATGAAGTCAATGGATCCACAAACTTTGTTTTAATTTTTTTAGTGCAAGAAAACACATGGCTGAGTGTTTGAAGTAGGAAACTTACTTCTAAATCAAGGATTCTTACCACTGCTTCTAAAGGCAGTAGGATTCAGTTTTGCAAAAGGTGCTCCCAGTCTTGCATCTTTGCCTTTGCTGTTGCCTGATTATGTTACCTTGTACTTCTACCACTTTTTAGAAAAAAATCTGTGGGTCAAATTCCTAGCAGAGTAAAATGGTGCCCCTCCACTGAATAATGGCAATGCACTTTAGATAAACATCTACCTTATTAGGCATTATCTATTATTGTAACTGTTATTAGTTTATTACATTTATTAGTTATTAGTGTAACTTAATATTATTACTATGATTCATTGTCAGGCTTATTTCCTCAGACATTGTGAATCCTCCTTTCATGAATGGCTTTAGAGAGTCACATTGTACCCCCAAAGCAGCAAAATGGAAATATGAAGAAGCTTAGACAACATTTTCAAGACACCTCATTGGTTCACATCCTAAAAGCCATACTGTAATGAATCTGTTGTGTGTGTCTGACTGACAGTGAGGCAGCACCACACTGGAGATAATGACTGGGACCCATCTGGTGCATAGGAAGGTGGTAGTATGCTGGAGCCATCTTGTGATGGAGCAACTGTCAGAGAGGTTATAGGGATGCAAAGGCTCATGTTATGTTAGGGATTGATGTGGGATTCAGGTGCACAAATCTCTTGCTGAAATCTCTTGCTGAAATCATGAGATTTGACCCATCAAATCTCACCAGTGAAAAGCTTATTTTCAGGAGTTTTCTCTGACCATAACTTGGGGGATGGGTATGAGCTGTGGCACCTTATTTTGTCTCTCACTTGTATGTAATGGATTGGGGGGGTTGCAAATAATGACTGCTTCTTGACAAGCACTAATGAAGGGTCGAAAGGAATCTTATCAGCAGGTGCTGCCCCAACCACTGTGGCATGCTGCCTTCTGGAAGCAAGGAGACCATCACTTTCAAGTTGCTGGGATCGTTTTCCATGTGCTGGAAAGGGTGAGTGGTTTCTCTGTGCCTACAGCCAAGAACTGATGTCTACCCACTGAGATATGGCCTAATTTTCCACCCTGTTACCTGTTCCAATCACTCAGTCTTCATGGATGCATGGAAATACTGCCATGTTATCAGAGCATGATGGATGTCATGGCTAGCAAGTCTTCATTTTCATGGGTAATGAGTAGAAGATGCCTTTCCATAATGCTGACTTACTAGAACAATAGCAAGGAACTGAGACGTGCCTAAATGATGTTCTTTTATAATGCTGTTATTTAGCAGGAATCGATGTTCTCACCTGTTTATTTCTCTTTCAGACACAAATGAAAACAGCGTGCACGATTAATATGGTTAAATTGAAAAATAGCACAGTATTGATTAGCCAGCTTTCCATTATGCTGTACGGCATCACTCAATCTCTCCCTAGACACCAGGAGGAATCTAATGGGCTTTTATTTATCACAGCCTAAAAAATCCCAATGGCAAACTTCAGCTTGAAACAGTAAATCTCAGGAATTCTGTTTCATCCCACAATTGAGTATCTTCGCTGTTTGAACTATAAGTGAAAGCCACACCTGAAACCTTAGTGCCCTGTTTGGAAGTGTTTACCTCCCAGAGACCTGACAGTTTTCTTAGATTATTGGCCTCAGTTGCTATGTTTTAAGGTATGTTTTGTATAAACCCCAGCTCTAATTCCTGTCACATTTTCTAATCAAGCAGTTAGAGCCCTAGCTCTATGCAGCCATCTCATCTGTCTATGATCTAAATCCCCAGATGGAGATGGTAAGGTCAGAGTCAGGGCTGATTCAGCTTCAAACAGAAAGTGAGACAAATTACACCACAGATGTATTTAGAAAGCTGTTCTCAGTTAACTCTCAGCTCCAATCTGCTGATGCCTTTGCTTATTTTGATACCAGCATTGGGCAGAATTACAGCTGTGATCTTGCAGCTTTTTCATGAGTGAATAGAAGGCTTTGGTAAGAAATTGTTGTGCAGGTCTACCAATATCCTGATTTGCAGAAGAGCTCAGTCCAGCTAATAATGTGAGTGACAGTGCCAAAGGTTTCAAAGAACATACTAGAATTACAGTTTCACAATAGAAACATAGCCACTTAGGATGAAGATATTCAATTTTTCATAGCATATACTGAATTGGAGGGGACTCATGAGAATCATTGAGTTCAACTCCTGACACTGCACAGGGCAACCTAAAATTTAAACCATACATTTAAGAGCTTTGCCCAAATGCTTCTTAAACACTGATGAGTTTGAGGTCATGACCACTTCCCTGTGGAGCTTGTTTCAGTGCTTGACCAAGCTCTCAGTGAAGACCTTTTTCTTACTATCCAATCTGAACTTCCCCTGATGCAGTTTTAAGCATTCCCTCATGTCCTATCACTGAAGAGATCAGCATTTTCCTCTCTGCTGCCTTTCATGAGAAAGGTGTAGACAGCAAAGTATTTGCTCCTCAGTCTCCTCTTCTCTAAGATGAACAAACCTATTATCTTCAGCTGGTCCTCATAACTCATCTTGTCTAGTCCTTTCACCATTTCTTTTGCCCATTCTTGTATTGTGGAGCCCAAAACTACAGCCAATACTCGAGGTAAGGCTGTACCAATGCTGAGTATAGTGGGACAATCTCTTCTGCAGCATAGTCAGTAGCTTGGCGAGTCTCATACTACAGGGATCTTGTGCTATCTTAGTCCACATACAATCTGAAACATAAAACCAAGAATAAAAACAGTTGTTTTCAATAAAAAGTACTCAGTTAATTAGCAGCAGTTTGCAAGTATTTTTTGCAGACTTTGGCTGATGGCTTTTAAAAGTCCATGTCTAAAATGACTACTGGGGATAACATTAAAAGCAGAGGATATTTTTAATTTCACTGTTTACTTTGCCATGTGACAATCTATATTTAAGATATCCTTAAAGGGATACAAACTCTAGTGGAAAGCATGCAGGAATCTGCAGACTAAAATGGGTTGAAAAACAGTAGTGAAAGTTAGTAGGAAATCTGCCTTGAAGTTTTACAGCAATTCTATTACTACCTACAAGGCCTTTGTGCATTTAAGAAGTCCCATAAATGTACTTTACTCTATTACAAAGAATGCAAAGACCCAGTCCAAACTCCTGTGCTCATACTGGAATTAACTAGCTGAGTGGTTTAGTGAAGATTTATAATCTCAATTTTATTTAGAATTCATGGGTTTCCCATAGATTTATTTTTTTTATCATACATTCCTCAGATGCTAAAGTTTCATTTCTAGAATAATGCAAGTCCTCTGTTTTTGGTTGCTCAAATAACCTTCTGAAGGACAGATGTGGAGAGGGAAAGCTGCCTGGGTTTGGAAGGAAAGAATTCTTTTGGGCAAAAATTGACTACTTTTCCTAAGTTTTCAGATGAAAAGCATGAAGCGAGTGCATGCAATAGGGGCTCATGAAACTTCACCTGAAGAATCAGCCAAGTTCCATTGCTCAGTGGCCCACATCATATGGGCTGCAAACATTGGTAGGGAAGAGGAGATATGGGTCAACTTGATCCCTCAACATCTGCCTTGATATTCATGCATATGAGTGTCAGAAATCAGCATAAATTTAAGACCACCAACTCTGACCACAGCACTCCCTTTTCCATCTCAGATCAGCTAGGATTTATGCATTGGCAGCATAAATTCCTTCTTTATTCCACAAATAAAGGGCTATATTCCTTCTCCTGCCCCACTAGTGTAGGGGTAAGGTTACAAGTCAGCAGATGCTTTAATTTACCTGTTCAATGCATCTTTGCACAGTGGTTGCATGGCATACAGTGGGAAGGAGGTAGCAGTACTTTGTGGTTCCTCTGGGGTTATGCCTTCTAACCATACATACAAGACAGAATGTGTGACCAGCACAGCACTCTCCCTTGGATCACAATCACGGGAATGGTAGAGGTTGATGAAGGTCAATTGCTCACAAAAAAAGACCAGACAAAAGGATGCTGCTTTGCTTTATGAGAAATGATATTGCAAAAAGTAAAAACAGGTGACAATACAAGGCACATATCTCACAAACAGACAATAGTAACTCATCAGTCCTACTTCTGCCACTCACTCAAAAGAATAGGAACCATTATTCCTAATTACACAGGAACTGAAACACAGTTTATCAGTTTACTCTGAGACAGAGGGCTTGTTCCTGGATGCAGAGAATTAATTTGCTTACAGTAATGCCTGGGAAAGCTAAAGATTGGTTCTGGCTGTTTTACAGTGTCAGCACTTTTTTTTATTGTTATTTCACGAACAACCTCCATTTAATCACAAGGCATCTAGAAATTGAGTACAAAAAGGAGACCTTTCGTTATTCATAGACAGTCTCTTCTGCAGTTGCAGACTTGTTTGGTTAATAACAACTATCGTAAAGAAACAAACTAAAAATCGTTGTTTGGGTTAGCCTCGTAGGGCATCTTATTTATTTCTTATTTACTTTTAATACCTAAAGGAGTGCTGAAGATGAGAAAAATTCTCCCCTGCTGCCCTGAGCTGGAGGATAGAAGTAGGAATTAATTTTCTCCAGATTATCTTTGCTTCAACATGTGAAAGTTTGATTCTGCATTTAAAAGCACAGTCTTACTAGTGTGAAGACATCATCCCTGGCCTCTGCAGTGTAATTACTAGACAAGGTCTACATTGCTGCTCAGTCAAGTCATGCACAACCTATATCTGTGACCCGACTGACCTATGTTCTTGACTGAGCTAATAAAGTATTTATGGCTGAACTTTGTCAGTAAATTGAAATTTCAATTAAATACAAGTTTCCACTGCTGTATGTCAATTTGGTGTCTGTGAATTTTCAGTGTCTAGTTGGAAAAGCCTGAAATTTTTCAAGGAAAAAAATATTTAATTATTCTGCATTCAGTTTTCTTTACTTTCAAATCTATTGCCACAACTATCTTGCCAGTAGTGGAAGATTGTAGAACAGGCCTTATGGCATCTTGGTTAGTAACAAAGGTAAGTATACTTCAACTCAACCTTACCAGAAATAGTGTGGCCACCAGGAGCAGGGAAGTGATCATCCCTTTGTACTTGGCACTGGTGAGACTGCACCTCAAATGCTGTGTTCAGTTTTGGACCCCTCACTACAAGAAAGACATTGAGGGGCTGGAGCATATCTGCAGAAGAGCAGCAAAGCTGGTGAAAGATCAGGAGAACAAGTGTTATGAGGAGTAGCTGAGGGAATGGGGTTGTTTAGCCTGGAGAAAAGAAAGCTCAGGGGAGACCTTATCGCTCTTCACAACTACCTGAAAGGAGGTTGTAGCCAAGTGGGTGTTGTCTCTTCTCCCAAGTAACAAGCAATAGGACAAGAGGAAATGGCCTCAAGCTGCGCCAGGGGGAGGTTTATACTGGATATTAGGAACAATTTCTTTCTCAAAACGATTGTCAAGCATTGGAAAAGGCTGCCCAGGGAAGTGGTGAAGTCACCATCCCTGGAGGTGTTTAAAAGACATGTAGATGTGGCACTGGGACATGGTTTAGCAGTGCCCTCAATTGTTCTAGGTTAATAGTTGGACTTGATGATCTTAACAGTCTTTTCCCACCTATATGATTCTATGATTCTACGTGTAGAGATTTCCATGGATACATATGGGGCTCTCTGTACAAACAAGAGTTCCAAGAAAGAGTCTACAATGTCTTTCTCCATGCACATAGTGCAGATAATAAAACTTAACTTTCTGCCTGGGATGCTGGGAAAGTTAATTTTGTAATGCTTCTAAAGTGCTTTAAAACCTTCAGCTATAACAAAAGTAAAATGCAACAATTACTTTTTAATGAACTAGAAATAATGAGCACTCAGTCTCTGTGCATTTTTTTCTCCAAGAATGTTTTCTCTTTCATTATGTATTTAATTCCCTCTATATATCTACCTATATATATATATTTAACATGCAAATCACCATTTTATCTTGACACTGATACAGAAACACAGAGTTTGTTTGTTTCATTTCCCTGACAACTTCTTAAGCTCATTACTATCGATTTGGAAGTACCGAAGATAAATTAAGAAGTGGAGTTTTGTAAGCAATAAAGTGCCTCCGAGGGGTTCATGTCATGGGATAAGCTATCCTCAAAGCAGCAGGTATGAGCAAAGATGTTTCATTAGCTCCTTTTGCAGGAACTTCTACATTTTCCCAGAAGTCTTCGATGAGACCACAGATGTCAAAGGCAGAATTTATCTGCTGCAGGTAGAAACAGTGCTGTGAGCTTGTCCATTTGAGTTGTACTCCATCTGAATACTGATTTCACACATCATCACTCCTCATACAGATTCAGCAGAAGTTGTGAATTTTATTGTTTGAACATTATAGGTGGGCTTAACCAACACTCAGTGCACAATTCCTACAATGGTAATAAATGCAGAGCATGAAATTATTTCCTTGGATGAATTTTCAGAGCACTATTGGTTCCACGTGTATGCTAAAGTTTATCTTTAATTCCTAAGGACTTCTTAGTTCTCTTGCTCTATGGAAATTTCCTTAAGGAGAGAGGCAGTGACAGGTTTTGCAGTAGTACAGTGAGGAAATAAAGAATTCCTCATCCCAGAAGACAATGCAGTGCTTTACATCATCAATATCTTATAAATAGCTTAAAATCTAATTTTTGTGTGTGGTCTATATACTTATGATGCTATAACAAGAAATGATGGTTGCCATAAAAGTAATTAAGAATTGTAAATAATTGATATAGCTTCAAGGACTCCCTTATATTCATTTTTTCTTGTAATAACAGGTGCTGCTCGCTTGAGAACTCAGTTTACCTAAGGCAATTATATCTGTGTAAGACCAGAATCATGATTGGCAGGAACACTATTGTTCTAATTAAAATATTGTTCTCATCATCAAATGTCTTATGTATCATCAAGTAAGCAAATGACCACTGTGCAGGATGACCTTGAAAAGCCATATAAAAGCTAGTCAAAGAACATATCTTTTATATGCATGGGTATCAAAATATAGACCTACTAGTCTAAAAGGGTTGCTTTATATTTTTTAAACATTCAAAAACTTCAGTCCAACTTGACTGCCAGCTCTGCAGTTGTATTTGCCTCATCTGTGTTAGGAAAAAGGTGGTTTTCATCCATCCAAACATAACATGAGGAAGAGAGGTGGTGAAACAGACACTCTACTTGGCTGCAGCAAAAATGGCTGTAAGGTCACTTTAAACAACATTATGTTATGTTCTGAAGCACTGGATGTCTATATCTGTATTATGGTACTGTTAAAACATTTCCCAGAATATTCTTGGATTAGAACAGGTAGGACTTTTGCAAATGTGGTTTGAGATATATCATGAGGTAGATATTAGAGATGGTTTAAGTGTGGCCACCCTGTTTTGGAAGTTGAAAAGGTTTAATAAAATAGGTATGTTCCATTCTAGGCCAGTTAGCCTAAGCACCTGGGAACTTTCCGTAACAAATGGGAATGTTTTTTCTCCTTAGCAATGGGTATAAGCATTATGGGACTTTTCCTGTCTGGATTTGGCATTGTTTTCTGGGAAAAATAAAAGAGATGAAAACAGCAAGTGTACTCAGAGCCCTAGATTTAACCCCAGGCAGTGTCTGGGCATATTAAATAAGATTGTCTGTTTTAAAAAGGGCATGAGATTAATTTTTTTATGCTTCCTTGAGAAAACTCCATAGATTTGGCACTGTAACCATAAAGCTTCTACAGTGGTGATTTCTGCATTAATTGCAATATGCAAGTAAAGCAACTTCACAGAGCCACAGTAGAAACCACCAAAGAATCAGTATGTAGCATCTGTTATCATGCACATACTATAAATATCCATAGAGTTCTCTTAAATGTTTGAAAGAGATGTAAATTAGGAGAGTTGCTCCATGAGTCTTCAACACCCTGGAGGATAGGAACCTGTTATTTTAAGGAACCATTCCCTGTGCTAATTCAATTTCTTTCTATAGGCTGTAGGAAGGCTAGCTCAGTGGTTAAGGTGGCACATACGTGCTTCAGAGAATGGGATTTTCCTCCACCACCAACTTCTGAGTCCTTAGGCAAGTCATTCAGGAGAAAATCTGCCAACCTGTCTTCACTCCCAGTTGCAGTGGTTCTTGGAGGAAGAGCCAAAGAGGGTTTTAGGTGCCTAAGCTTATACTTAGATGCTTATATTCCACCAGCCTTCAAAGTTCAAGACATTTCTCTTGGCAAATTCTTTCTGCAAAGATGAGGAGCTGAGTACTAAGCTTCCCAGATACTTCTCCGAATGTCTGATGTATGACAGAAGATCCATTTGCTTATCCCATACCTACCTGTTGTCTAAGACTGGAGACTGGACAGCCTTCCGCCCATCAAGTCAATATCTCAGTTCAGGAAAAATCCCAATTAGACTGAATTCTCTGCAGATCTGTGGTGATGTCCACCCTATTTTGTCTTGTTTTAGTGTGGGTGAAGAAGCTAGGCCTTTCGTATGGGAAGAGCAGTATGTATTCTCACAAGATGTGAGAGAACGAAGTGCCTTTAATTTCCATCACCAAGGTTAGTCAAATGTCTTAAGCTTTGGATTATCTGCTCCAGAAATCAGACGCTACATATCCTGAGGGATAATAGGAAGAAATTATCCATTCTTCCAACTGAACACATATAGGAAATAATGGAAGTTTCACTGGAAGGCAGATGGCTTTCCAGCTGGGAAGAAGGGTCATCTTTTGAAATTGATGAATTAGGGACTTTTTGGTATTTAAATCCAATTTATGAGATGATTGGGGCATTTCTGCCCTCTGGGCCAGACTAGCTCAGGTGAAAGTCTTCATCCAAACAGTTCTTCTCCTGTTTATTTTTCCTTTTTCTCCTTCTGCTCTGATGAACTTTTCCCTGTTTTTCCTGGGAAGGTTTTTGGCATTTTTCCTTTTTCTGAAAAGGCTGGAAGCACTCCTACTTCAGATAGCAAAAGGGAATCAGGAGGTGGGAGATGTGAACTTGCTCAATAACAGAATTAACTGTGTTTTTCAAAGTTAGTTTATATATTCAAATCATATCAATCACGTGTACAAATCATATGCCACCTTAGGATTTTTAGAGAAAGAAGTGCGTGCATGTATGTATTCATTTATTTAAAAAAAGGGTAGGGCTGCCTTTTAAGAGAACATTTTGGGCTCTGATCTATAGATTTTGAAGAAAAATGGTCCAGAGAAAAGCAGGATTTAAAGTGTACTTCTCCCTTTTTTCAGTGTTTCATGCTGACAGCCCCAGTCTCACAAGGTCAACTGTGAGAATCTGGTTTAGGGCACTTACGTTTTCCTGTGCCTTTATATGCATCAAAGCGTAATCGTATGTGCCAAATAGGGATAAAAATGCTGTTCTCTGCTGTGAGAATAAAGACATTAAAAATTGTGAAATGATGTTATGATAATAAGGGCCTGAGATATCTCTTTGTCAAGCTAATGCATGTTTCTGTACAAATTCACTACTCTAATTACAGTTCAGCAAGCCTGCATCAACTAAAAGCAGATGTTTCCCTTCAGGTTTTAATTTAACATAAAAAATAGATAATTAAAAGAGCTTTATTTTAAGCATTGCATTTCTAAGGTTGAAATGGTCTTTCGAAATCATGAGAAAATTCTTGAACCAAAAATGTTCAGATGTTCTAAAACAAACACCTGCATGTCTTTTTAAGCTTATGGTAGCTCAAGTCATCCTGTGGATTGATAGCACAGGCTAACAGGAATTGAGGGCATGGAAAAGAGCTTTGACTGATAATTGCTGAGGGAACCTTGCTATTTGCAGCCTTTTCCATAAATCCACCATAGTACTGAAGTTTTGGCATTACTATCAGGATAAGTAACATATCTCAGCAACAAAATCCACGAGACAGTATGTTAAACTGGGAAATAGCTGGCTGTATGAAATGAAAAAAAGAGAAGGTAGAACAGTTCCTGCGAACTCTTGAGGACGTAAGTGTATGAAGCCAATCACAGAGGTAAGATGAAAGGGCAAAACGTTTAGGGTGTTTATTTTGTTTTCAGATGAAAGATTCTATTCAGATATGACAATGTAACATGGGTGTGAATATGGATGAGAAGGTTGGGGCTGTTCAGCCTGGAGAAGAGAAGCTGCGTGGAGAACTCAGAGCAGCTTCCAGTGTCTGAAGGGCCCTACAAGGATGCTGAGAGGGACTCTTCATCAGGGACTGGAGTGATAGGACAAGATGCGATGGATTCAAATTGAAACAGGGGAAGTTCAGGTTAGATCTAAGAAAGAAGTTCTTTACTGTGAGGGTGCTGAGGTGCTGGAACAAGGTGCCCAGAGAAGTGGTGAATGCTCCATCTCTCGCAGTGTTCAAGGCCAGGTTGGACAGAGCCTTGGGCGACATGGTCTAGTGTGAGGTGTCCTTGCCCATGTCAGGGGGTTGGAACTGCATGATCTTAAGGTCCTTTCCAATCCAAAGCATTCTATGATTCTATGATTGTACAGGATTTTTTTTTTTTTGCATTTTTTTAGGATATTGCTTCTAGTAACTTTTCTGAGGATTTCTTAAGATTGTCTCCGATGTCCGTAACTCCAGTTTGAATACCCAGTCAAAACTGCATCCCAGGAAGAAGTTTTTCTCCCACTTAAGTTTTTCATTTGTGCCTTTTCAAAACAGGTTTAACAGGTAACAACAGGATGAGACATTTTGTAAAGTACATTTGTGGTTCTCATCCATTTAATCCATACAGAGAGGAAAAACTGCTTCTTATGAGGTGGTCTAAAATTTGAAGCACTCAGGGAGAGATAGGAATTTGATCCAAGAGAGTTTGCTAATCCTCACTTGAAAAAAAAAAAATTCTTCTCTGTGCAGCAAAGAAATAAGAATTTGTTTGTATGAGAGAAACAAGGAGAAAAACTACAGAGATGTGTGACTTTGCTCTGTAAGTGGTCACATCTCTTCTAGAGGAGTACGCTACATCCTAGGCCTGTTCAAGGACTCCTTGGTTATTTTATTATCATTATTATTTTAATAGTTGCTGAATGTAAAGAAACTGTCCCCAACAGAAACCCAAGAAGTAGCATCACAACCTGCTGTCCTTAAAAATAGAAGCTCAGATTTTTAGGGAGCTTTCCATATTGGTCTTAAGGTTGTCAATTTCCAAGGCCTGCAAATCACAGCCCTTGCTTCTGAGTTAATTACTCTCTCCAGAGTACTTGTTTCTGTCTCTTGACATCTCCCTGCTCAGCAGGAGTATATTTGGAGAATTTTGTCATATACCATGTGGGGAAGCTTAGCTCCTATATTGAGAAGGTCCTCAAATCTTTGGGGAAAGCATGGTTCTCTTTGCTGTTTTATGTTTGGAAAGCTTTGCTATCCTTTTATTTCAGGGAAGATTTTTGCCAAGTGAAATGGGTGTTTTTCTACGTGAGAAACACACAGAATTCCAGAAGTTCAGGCAGTCATGTTTTGCTCCATATTTCCAGCATCACTCCTGAACCCTCTCATAGACCTACCACCTGTGACTACTATGAAGCAATGATCATTAAGTATTTTCTAATAATTTCATGCTACTTCAAGTCCTGCTACAGAGATGATACCTCAATTATTGTGGTAGCTGATTAACTCTTGCTCCACTCTGAGTGCTATTTTTGTAAGGCCAGGGCAATCTGTAAATCACAGCCCTCTCTGTGCACTCAACAATGGAGGAGCATTACCTGCAATTTCCCAAGCATTTAATTTCCTTGCAAGATTTATTTGTAAACAAACATGAGCTTTATTGTTGCTTGTTGCAGACATGCAGTAAATTAGTTCTTCCACACTGAACTGCAGTAGCATAAAATTCTCACTTGAGGAAAGTACTAACTGGCATTATGGCATTACGGCATTACTTTGTTAATTATATTGGCACATACACTGCTGCTCTTTAAATTAATCCTGTACACCAGAAACACTTCATACCTAATGATTTCTTGGACTTCTTGTGTATTAATTCATGCTTAATCTAATTTAAATCATTGTCAAAGTGACAAATGCAAAGAAGACACAGACAGTATTTAAAGCAGAATGACTCCTGAGTCAGTGAGTCGTGATCATAGAAGCTATCATGCAGTGATCACTGGTAAAGATTAATTTATGGTTTTCAATTATGTGAATATGTTGAGTTTGGCTTTGGTATGTTTGACAGGTTTCTGACTCCTTCTTATCAGTCTGACCTGTCATTTTTTAACAGAATAGATTTTCCACATCGCCCACTTCTCCAGCAAATTCCCAGTAATTTCAGTTTTGGTTGTTGACTGTCAGTAGCATGTAATAAGATTATGATGTTGGAAGAATGAAGCGATGAAGTTTATTTAGGTTATTGTTTATGACAAGGAAGGCCATCAGTAGTCCATGACATAGAATCATAGAATCATAGAATAGTTAGGGTTGGAAAGGACCTTAAGATCATCTAGTTCCAACCCCCTGCCATGAGCAGGGACACCACACACTAAACTATGTCACCCAAGGCTCTGTCCAGCCTGGCCTTGAACACCTCCAGGGTTGGAGCATTCACAACTTCCCTGGGCAACCTATTCCAGTGCCTCACCACCCTCACTGTGAAGAACTTCTTCCTTGGATCTAACCTAAACTTCCCCTGTTTAAGTTTAAAACCATTACCCCTTGTCCTACCACTAGAGTCCCTAACGAAGAGTCCCTCCCCAACATCCTTGTAGGCCCCCTTCAGCTACTGGAAGGCTGCTATAAGGTCTCCACGCAGCCTTCTCTTTTCCAGGCTGAACAGCCCCAACTTTCTCAGCCTGTCTTCATACGGGAGGTGCTCCAGTCCTCTCATCATCCTCGTGACCTCCTCTGGTCTTGCTCCAACAGCTCCATGTCCTTTTTATGTTGAGGACATGAAGTGCATATTCTTCAATTGTTGGCATTCATTGCCCCTGCAGCTCTCTTAGCAGAAAACTGCTCAATCGACATACCCATCTTCCCAGATTTCTTCCATGCTGTTTAAAGAAACAGCCCTGTTACTGCATATCAAATATCTTGAAAAATCTATTTATGTAACTTTATCATCTCACTTCAAAGTTTACTAAAAGTTCAATAACTGATAGTTACCATGTAAGTTTTAACTGTTCCTGACCTAAGAAAGGTGATGAAAGTACCTTGACAATACACATGAAAGTCTCTGGCTCTCTTGAAATTTGAAGTCAGCACTTGAGTTCCTGTCTCCCAGAGGCATTGGACCAGTGCTTCAATCAGGAGTCTTACATTTATAAGGACTAAGTACTTAGCATTTAGTACTTAGTCTTTACAACTACTAAGTGGACAGGAAAAGTTTCCAGATTTCTCTCTTGAGAAGAAGCATCTTGCCAAAGTAGTTTCTACCCAGCAGGAAGGAGTGTTTCTCAGCTCTGCTAAGAGCAAATCCAGTGGGAGACAGCTGAGCTTTCCTGGATAAATCTGCAAACACCGGGAACATCTGCAGCAAGGAAGATAGAAAAGAGGAAAAGCAAAACATAAACATGTGTCTTCAATTCTTCACCTCTCTGCTGTTCAGGTGGGTTAGTTAGTGCTACCACTGCCATGAACTGTCATAGCACTGTCATTGAACCATAGAATCATAGAATGTTTTGG